>NW_021822764.1:35000-89436 GCF_901001165.1 Salmo trutta | reverse complement strand
GCCCTACTACCATCAACCAGCCCTACTAACCATCACCAGCCCTACTACCACCAACCAGCCCTACTACCACCAACCAGTCCTACTACCATCAACCAGCCCTACTACCATCAACCAGCCCTACTACCACCAACCAGCCCAACCAGCCCTACTACCACCAACCAGCCCTACTACCATCAACCAGCCCTACTACCACCAACCAGCCCTACCAGCCCTACTACCATCAACCAGCCCTACTACCACCAACCAGCCCTACTACCACCAACCAGCCCTACTACCACCAACTAGCCCTACTACCACCAACCAGCCCTACCAGCCCTACTACCATCAACCAGCCCTGCCACCATCAACCAGCCCTACTACCACCAACCAGCCCTACTACCACCAACCAGCCCTACTACCACCAACCAGCCCTACTACCACCAACCAGCCCTACTACCATCAATCAGCCCTACTACCATCAATCAGCCCTACTACCATCAATCAGCCCTACTACCATCAATCAGCCCTACTACCATCAATCAGCCCTACTACCATCAATCAGCCCTACTACCATCAATCAGCCCTACTACCATCAATCAGCCCTACTACCATCAATCAGCCCTGCTACCATCAACCAGCCCTGCTACCATCAACCAGCCCTGCTACCATCAACCAGCCCTGCTACCATCAACCAGCCCTGCTACCATCAACCAGCCCTACTACCATCAACCAGCCCAACCAGCCCTACTACCACCACCAACCAGCCCTACTACCATCAACCAGCCCTGCTACCATCAACCAGCCCAACTAGCCCTACTACCACCACCAACCAGCCCTACTACCATCAACCGGCCCTACTACCATCAACCGGCCCTACTACCATCAACCGGCCCTACTACCATCAACCGGCCCTACTACCACCAACCGGCCCTACTACCACCAACCGGCCCTACTACCACCAACCGGCCCTACTACCACCAACCGGCCCTACTACCACCAACCGGCCCTACCACCACCAACCGGCCCTACTACCACCAACCGGCCCTACTACCACCAACCGGCCCTACTACCACCAACCGGCCCTATTACCACCAACTAGCCCAACCAGCCCTACTACCATCAACCAGCCCTGCCACCATCAACCAGCCCAACCAGCCCTACTACCATCAACCAGCCCTACTACCATCAACCAGCCCTACTACCATCAACCAGCCCTGCTACCATCAACCAGCCCTGCTACCATCAACCAGCCCTGCTACCACCAACCAGCCCTGCTACCACCAACCAGCCCTGCTACCACCAACCATTCCTACTACCACCAACCAGCCCAACCAGCCCTACTACCACCAACCAGCCCTGCTACCATCAACCAACCCAACCAGCCCTACTACCATCAACCAGCCCTACTACCACCAACCAGCCCTGCTACCACCAACCAGCCCTGCTACCACCAACCAGCCCAACCAGCCCTGCTACCATCAACCAGCCCTGCTACCATCAACCCATGTTCTGTCCCCTGCAATTCTGTTGTCAATCTGGAAGTTAATACAAAGTGAGCATGTCAGTTCTCCAGCTCCGTGAGGCTGAAGGTCCAGTCAGATCTCCAGCTCCGTGAGGATGAAGGTCCAGTCAGATCTCCAGCTCCGTGAGGCTGAAGGTCCAGTCAGATCTCCAGCTCCGTGAGGCTGAAGGTCCAGTCAGATCTCCAGCTCCGTGAGGCTGAAGGTCCAGTCAGATCTCCAGCTCCGTGAGGCTGAAGGTCCAGTCAGATCTCCAGCTCCGTGAGGCTGAAGGTCCAGTCAGATCTCCAGCTCCGTGAGGCTGAAGGTCCAGTCAGATCTCCAGCTCCGTGAGGCTGAAGGTCCAGTCAGATCTCCAGCTCCGTGAGGCTGAAGGTCCAGTCAGATCTCCAGCTCTTTGTGCTGAAGGTCCAGTCAGATCTCCAGCTCTTTGTGCTGAAGGTCCAGTCAGATCTCCAGCTCCGTGAGGCTGAAGGTCCAGTCAGATCTCCAGCTCTTTGTGCTGAAGGTCCAGTCAGATCTCCAGCTCCGTGAGGCTGAAGGTCCAGTCAGATCTCCAGCTCCATGTGGCTTCCAGTAAAGATTAAACCTTTATTGAGGAAATTCCAGGTCGGCTTACGGCCACACGTCCCACAGCGTCCTACCGGGAGGGATTATTGACCACGGTCACACACACACACACACACACACACACACACACACACACACACACACACACACACACACACACACACACACACACACACACACACACACACACACACACCCAGCTGTGACAATGATGACGAGGGAAATAATTGGATAATCCTTCCGGGTTCACTAAACCCTGCAACGAGGCGAGGTTCATAGGCCGACTAGTCACCAACCCTGGTCCTGGACAACTACAGGTCTCATTAGCCCCCTAGTCTCCAACCCTGGTCCTGGACAACTACAGGTCTCATTAGCCCACTAGTCTCCAACCCTGGTCCTGGACAACTACAGGTCTCATTGGCCCCCTAGTCTCCAACCCTGGTCCTGGACAACTACAGGTCTCATTAGCCCCCTAGTCTCCAACCCTGGTCCTGGACAACTACAGGTCTCATTGGCCCACTAGTCTCCAACCCTGGTCCTGGACAACTACAGGTCTCATTAGCCCACTAGTCTCCAACCCTGGTCCTGGACAACTACAGGTCTCATTAGCCCCCTAGTCTCCAACCCTGGTCCTGGACAACTACAGGTCTCATTGGCCCACTAGTCTCCAACCCTGGTCCTGGACAACTACAGGTCTCATTAGCCCACTAGTCTCCAACCCTGGTCCTGGACAACTACAGGTCTCATTAGCCCCCTAGTCTCCAACCCTGGTCCTGGACAACTACAGGTCTCATTAGCCCCCTAGTCTCCAACCCTGGTCCTGGACAACTACAGGTCTCATTGGCCCACTAGTCTCCAACCCTGGTCCTGGACAACTACAGGTCTCATTAGCCCCCTAGTCTCCAACCCTGGTCCTGGACAACTACAGGTCTCATTAGCCCCCTAGTCTCCAACCCTGGTCCTGGACAACTACAGGTCTCATTAGCCCACTAGTCTCCAACCCTGGTCCTGGACAACAGTTTCAGTAGTATTATTCAACCAGGCTGGGTGACTGTTCTGAGGTTTCAGTAGTAGTATTCAACCAGGCTGGGTGACTGTTCTGAGGTTTCAGTAGTAGTATTCAACCAGGCTGGGTGACTGTTCTGAGGTTTCAGTAGTATTATTCAACCAGGCTGGGTGACTGTTCTGAGGTTTCAGTAGTAGTATTCAACCAGGCTGGGTGACTGTTCTGAGGTTTCAGTAGTGGTATTATTCAACCAGGCTGGGTGACTGTTCTGAGGTTTCAGTAGTAGTATTCAACCAGGCTGGGTGACTGTTCTGAGGTTTCAGTAGTAGTATTATTCAACCAGGCTGGGTGACTGTTCTGAGGTTTCAGTAGTATTATTCAACCAGGCTGGGTGACTGTTCTGAGGTTTCAGTAGTAGTAGTATTCAACCCGGCTGGGTGACTGTTCTGAGGTTTCAGTAGTATTATTCAACCAGGCTGGGTGACTGTTCTGAGGTTTCAGTAGTAGTATTATTCAACCAGGCTGGGTGACTGTTCTGAGGTTTCAGTAGTATTATTCAACCAGGCTGGGTGACTGTTCTGAGGTTTCAGTAGTAGTATTATTCAACCAGGCTGGGTGACTGTTCTGAGGTTTCAGTAGTATTATTCAACCAGGCTGGGTGACTGTTCTGAGGTTTCAGTAGTATTATTCAACCAGACTGGGTGACTGTTCTGAGGTTTCAGTAGTAGTATTATTCAACCAGGCTGGGTGACTGTTCTGAGGTTTCAGTAGTATTATTCAACCAGGCTGGGTGACTGTTCTGAGGTTTCAGTAGTAGTATTATTCAACCAGGCTGGGTGACTGTTCTGAGGTTTCAGTAGTAGTATTCAACCAGGCTGGGTGACTGTTCTGAGGTTTCAGTAGTAGTATTCAACCAGGCTGGGTGACTGTTCTGAGGTTTCAGTAGTATTATTCAACCAGGCTGGGTGACTGTTCTGAGGTTTCAGTAGTAGTATTCAACCAGGCTGGGTGACTGTTCTGAGGTTTCAGTAGTATTATTCAACCAGGCTGGGTGACTGTTCTGAGGTTTCAGTAGTAGTATTATTCAACCAGGCTGGGTGACTGTTCTGAGGTTTCAGTAGTATTATCCAACCAAGCTGGGTGACTGTTCTGAGGTTTCAGTAGTAGTAGTATTCAACCAGGCTGGGTGACTGTTCTGAGGTTTCAGTAGTAGTATTCAACCAGGCTGGGTGACTGTTCTGAGGTTTCAGTAGTATTATTCAACCAGGCTGGGTGACTGTTCTGAGGTTTCAGTAGTGGTATTATTCAACCAGACTGGGTGACTGTTCTGAGGTTTCAGTAGTATTATTCAACCAGGCTGGGTGACTGTTCTGAGGTTTCAGTAGTATTATTGGATGAAGACGTTCCTCAACTAGATCATCCACCTGGATATAGAGCTAGATGTTCCTCAACTAGATCATCCACCTGGATATAGAGCTAGACGTTCCCAAACTAGATCATCCACCTGGATATAGAGCTAGACGTTCCCAAACTAGATCATCCACCTGGATATAGAGCTAGACGTTCCTCAACTAGATCATCCACCTAGATATAGAGCTAGATGTTCCTCAACTAGATCATCCACCTGGATATAGAGCTAGACGTTCCTCAACTAGATCCTCCACCGTGTATATAGAGCTAGACGTTCCTCAACTAGATCATCCACCTGGATATAGAGCTAGACGTTCATCAACTAGATCATCCACCTGGATATAGAGCTAGACGTTACTCAACTAGATCATCCACCCTGGATATAGAGCTAGACGTTCCTCAACTAGATCATCCACCTGGATATAGAGCTAGACGTTCCCCAACTAAATCATCCACCTGGATATAGAGCTAGACGTTCCTCAACTAGATCATCCAGCTGGATATAGAGCTAGATGTTCCTCAACTAGATCATCCACCTGGATATAGAGCTAGACGTTCCTCAACTAGATCATCCACCTGGATATAGAGCTAGACGTTCATCAACTAGATCATCCACCTGGATATAGAGCTAGACGTTACTCAACTAGATCACCCACCCTGGATATAGAGCTAGACGTTCCTCAACTAGATCATCCACCTGGATATAGAGCTAGACGTTCCTCAACTAGATCATCCACCTGGATATAGAGCTAGACGTTCCTCAACTAGATCATCCACCTGGATATAGAGCTAGATGTTCCTCAACTAGATCATCCACCTTGATATAGAGCTAGACGTTCATCAACTAGATCATCCACCTGGATATAGAGCTAGACATTCCCCAACTAGATCATCCACCTGGATATAGAGCTAGATGTTCCTCAACTAGATCATCCACCTGGATATAGAGCTAGACGTTCCCCAACTAGATCATCCACCCTGGATATAGAGCTAGATGTTCCTCAACTAGATCATCCACCTGGATATAGAGCTAGACGATCCTCAACTAGATCATCCACCGTGTAGGGAAGTCTTCTCCACGACCTCCTTCAGCCACTGACTACTATGACTTGTAGGAATCAGTCCTCTTGTTTCTCATCTAAAGTTTCTTATCTGTTATCTTTTTCACCATCCAGTCCTCTTCTGTCGTACGAAGGAGGACTTGTGTTGGTGGATGTTGTTGTTGTTGTTGTTGTCATCATCGTTGTTGTTGTTGTTGATGCTGGATACTTGAGTGACGTGTAGATCAGTTGATTGTCACCTTTTACAAACACGCAGCTGTGATTATATGCACTGATCGTACTAAACATTAAGAACACCTTCCTAATATTGAGCTGCATTGTACAAAACATTAAGAACACCTTCCTAATATTGAGCTGCATTGTACAAACATTAAGAACACCTTCCTAATATTGAGCTGCATTGTACAAAACATTAAGAACACCTTCCTAATATTGAGCTGCATTGTACAAAACATTAAGAACACCTTCCTAATATTGAGCTGCATTGTACAAAAAACATTAAGAACACCTTCCTAATATTGAGCTGCATTGTACAAACATTAAGAACACTGTCCTAATATTGAATTGCATTTCTAAGAGAACCTTGGTCGACCAAGAGTAGTCTTTTCATTTAACCAATCAATTTTCCACATATAGACACACCCTATGTGTGTTGACAAAATTAACTATATGTATTGAACTTGTCTGACGCTTTAAGCACGGTGTTTGATTAAATAATTAAGATACACAAATGACTCAAGAGGGAGCCAGAGATCAAGATAACCTAGAAGAAAAAAAACCCTGTTCCAGACCCCCTTCCTCCCACTGCTGCGGATCTTCACAGATTCTCAGCTTACCTTCCTCCTCCCGCTGCTGCGAGCCTTCACAGATTCTCAGCTTACCCTCCTCCTCCCACCGCTGCGGGCCTTCACAGATTCTCAGGTTACCCTCCTCCTCCCGCTGCTGCGGGACTTCACAGATTTTCAGCTTACCCTCCTCCTCCCGCTGCTGCTGGCCTTCACAGATTCTCAGGTTACCCTCCTCCTCCCGCTGCTGCTGGCCTTCACAGATTCTCAGGTTACCCTCCTCCTCCCGCTGCTGCTGGCCTTCACAGATTCTCAGGTTACCCTCCTCCTCCCGCTGCTGCTGGCCTTCACAGATTCTCAGGTTACCCTCTTCCTCCCGCCGCTGTGGGCCTTCACAGATTCTCAGGTTACCCTCTTCCTCCCGCTGCTGCTGGCCTTCACAGATTCTCAGCTTACCCTCCCCCTCCCGCTGCTGCTGGCCTTCACAGATTCTCAGGTTACCCTCCTCCTCCCGCTGCTGCTGGCCTTCACAGATTCTCAGGTTACCCTCCTCCTCCCGCTGCTGCTGGCCTTCACAGATTCTCAGGTTACCCTCTTCCTCCCGCTGCTGCTGGCCTTCACAGATTCTCAGGTTACCCTCCTCCTCCCGCTGCTGCTGGCCTTCACAGATTCTCAGGTTACCCTCTTCCTCCCGCTGCTGCTGGCCTTCACAGATTCTCAGGTTACCCTCCCCCTCCCGCTGCTGCTGGCCTTCATATATTCTCAGGTTATCCTCCTCCTCCCGCTGCTGCTGGCCTTCACAGATTCTCAGGTTACCCTCCTCCTCCCGCTGCTGCTGGCCTTCACAGATTCTCAGGTTACCCTCTTCCTCCCGCTGCTGCTGGCCTTCACAGATTCTCAGGTTATCCTCCTCCTCCCGCTGCTGCTGGCCTTCACAGATTCTCAGGTTACCCTCCTCCTCCCGCTGCTGCTGGCCTTCACAGATTCTCAGGTTATCCTCCTCCTCCCGCTGCTGCTGGCCTTCACAGATTCTCAGGTTATCCTCCTCCTCCCGCTGCTGCTGGCCTTCACAGATTCTCAGGTTATCCTCCTCCTCCCGCTGCTGCTGGCCTTCACAGATTCTCAGGTTACCCTCCTCCTCCCGCTGCTGCTGGCCTTCACAGATTCTCAGGTTATCCTCCTCCTCCCGCTGCTGCTGGCCTTCACAGATTCTCAGGTTACCCTCCTCCTCCCGTTGCTGCTGGCCTTCACAGATTCTCAGGTTACCCTCCTCCTCCCGCTGCTGCTGGCCTTCACAGATTCTCAGGTTACCCTCCTCCTCCCGCTGCTGCTGGTCTTCACAGATTCTCAGGTTACCCTCCTCCTCCCGCTGCTGCTGGCCTTCACAGATTCTCAGGTTACCCTCCTGAAATTGCCGGTATTTTTTATTTTTTATTTCACCTTTATTTAACCAGGTAGGCAAGTTGAGAACAAGTTCTCATTTACAATTGCGACCTGGCCAAGATAAAGCAAAGCAGTTCGACAACATACAACAACACGGAGTTACACATGGAATAAAACAAAACATACAATCAATAATACAGTAGGAAAATCTATATACAGCATGTGTAAATGAGGTAGGATAAGAGAGGTAATAGGCTAGACCAGGGGTAGGCAACCTTTTCCATTTGGAGTGCCAATGGAGTTAACCATATCTACCAGTCTGTGTGCCAGTTATATAAAACAATTTTAACAGTCTCATTTCATTTCTAATAGTTTTTTGTATCTCAAAATCATTGTCTGTGATTAATTAATCTTCTATCTAAATGAAAATTATACAAATCTACAAAATTACTTTTATTGCCAACTATGTAAAAAAAAATAGCCGACATAAAGCCAACACAGAAAACCATTGCAGCCTGGCTGTTAGAAAATATCCTGATTAAAAAATAAACATCCTATGAATCACATTGGCTACGCATGGACTGTCTGCAACGAACTGTAAACATTATATCAACTGGGTCGCCCCAAAATGTACGCCAGCAAACTGGAAACGTTTTATATAATATTCTGGGCCCTCAGTTTCCCCTGCCAGTGACCTTGGGACAGACACAGCTGTAGGCTATTTGTGATATTGGGATAAGAAGTAATCAGTTATTTTATGGGGCGACAGCATAACCTAGTGGTTAGAGTGTAGAGGCGGCAGGTAGCCTAGTGGTTAGAGTGTAGAGGCGGCAGGTAGCCTAGTGGTTAGAGTGTAGAGGCGGCAGGTAGCCTAGTGGTTAGAGTGTAGAGGCGGCAGGTAGCCTAGTGGTTAGAGCGTTGGACTAGTAATCGTAAAGGTTGCAAGTTTGAATCCCCTGAGCTGACATGGTACAAATCTGTCATTCTGCCCCTGAACAAGGCAGTTAACCCACTATTCCTAGGCTGTAATTGAAAATAAGAATTTGTTCTTAACTGACCTGTAAAATAAATTATGGCCTTTCCCTTGATCAGAGCGTGATGTTTTTCCCTTTCATGCCGAGTGGTTATCAAAAGGGAGAGAGCTGGAAATATTGTTGAAAAACGTTGAGGAACTATTGTCATTCTCAGTTGTTTACTTGGTGTTTGAGGTGAAGAAAAATGACTTAGAAATACTATCAGACATCCTCATATGGTCACATTTACAG
Source organism: Salmo trutta (assembly GCF_901001165.1). Taxonomy (NCBI): domain Eukaryota; kingdom Metazoa; phylum Chordata; class Actinopteri; order Salmoniformes; family Salmonidae; genus Salmo; species Salmo trutta. The sequence goes on along the minus strand of NW_021822764.1, from coordinate 80,457 downwards.
GCCTACATTTGCTCGCAGGCCAGGTTGACTTGTCCTACTTCTATAGGCCATAATCAGGGTGACCTGTCCTACTTCTATATGCCATAATCAGGTTGACTTGTCCTACTTCTATATGCCATAATCAGGTTGACTTGTCCTACTTCTATATGCCATAATCAGGTTGACTTGTCCTACTTCTATATGCCATTATCAGGTTGACTTGTCCTACTTCTATATGCCATAATCAGGTTGACTTGTCCTACTTCTATATGCCATAATCAGGTTGACTTGTCCTACTTATATATGCCATAATCAGGTTGACTTGTCCTACTTCTATATGCCATAATCAGGTTGACTTGTCCTACTTCTATATGCCATAATCAGGTTGACCTGTCCTACTTCTATATGCCATAATCAGGTTGACTTGTCCTACTTCTATATGCCATTATCAGGTTGACTTGTCCTACTTCTATATGCCATAATCAGGTTGAATTGTCCTACTTCTATATGCCATAATCAGGTTGACTTGTCCTACTTCTATATGCCATAATCAGGTTGACTTGTCCTACTTCTATATGCCATAATCAGGTTGACTTGTCCTACTTCTAGATGCCATAATCAGGTTGACTTGTCCTACTTCTAGATGCCATAATCAGGTTGACTTGTCCTACTTCTATATGCCATTATCAGGTTGACTTGTCCTACTTCTATATGCCATTATCAGGTTGACTTGTCCTACTTCTATATGCCATAATCAGGTTGACTTGTCCTACTTCTATATGCCATAATCAGGTTGACTTGTCCTACTTCTAGATGCCATAATCAGGTTGACTTGTCCTACTTCTATATGCCATAATCAGGTTGACTTGTCCTACTTCTATATGCCATTATCAGGTTGACTTGTCCTACTTCTATATGCCATAATCAGGTTGACTTGTCCTACTTCTATAGGCCATAATCAGGTTGACCTGTCCTACTTCTATAGGCCATAATCAGGTTGACTTGTCCTACTTCTATATGCCATAATCAGGTTGACCTGTCCTACTTCTATAGGCCATAATCAGGTTGACCTGTCAAACTTCTATCTGCCATAATCAGGTTGACTTGTCCTACTTCTATATGCCATAATCAGGTTGACCTGTCCTACTTCTATATGCCATAATCAGGTTGACCTGTCAAACTTCTATCTGCCATAATCAGGTGCGTGTTCTTACTCAACATTGACAGGAGCACTTTAAAAAGACGATCAATAAATTGACAACTCCATAAAAGGGAATGAAATAAGTTGTGGCTTCTGCAAAACACATGTCCGATCAGACTGATAATACAATGGGGGGAATTGATAGACACACCAGACTGATAATACAATGGGGGGAATTGATAGACACATCAGACTGATAATACAATGGGGGGAATTGATGGACACATCAGACTGATAATACAATGGGGGGAATTGATAGACACATCAGACTGATAATACAATGGGGGGAATTGATAGACACATCAGACTGATAATACAATGGGGGGAATTGATAGACACACCAGACTGATAATACAATGGGGGGAATTGATAGACACACCAGACTGATAATACAATGGGGGGAATTGATAGACACACCAGACTGATAATACAATGGGGGGAATTGATAGACACATCAGACTGATAATACAATGGGGGGAATTGATAGACACATCAGACTGATAATACAATGGGGGGAATTGATAGACACATCAGACTGATAATACAATGGGGGGAATTGATAGACACACCAGACTGATAATACAATGGGGGGAATTGATAGACACATCAGACTGATAATACAATGGGGGGAATTGATAGACACATCAGACTGATAATACAATGGGGGGAATTGATAGACACATCAGACTGATAATACAATGGGGGGAATTGATAGACACACCGCAAACACAATGCACACGTTAATAAGGTTATGAAACATTGAATACCCCCCCCCCCCCCCCCCCCCACGAAAATGGCAGGTGAGAGCGCGTTCTGGACAGAGACGTGCCTTGGACATCTGATCCACAATCCCCTTCTTCCTGGACCGTGTCATCCCTGAGGCCTCCTCAATGGATTAGTCCACTGATCCACAATCCCCTTCTTCCTGGACCGTGTCATCCCTGAATCCTCCTCAATGGATCAGTCCACTGAGACGGGCGCAAATCAGACAGGTGTCTTGTGTGCCATGAATTTATTTTGAAAAAAATTTGCAGACTCTTTTTGTCATTCATATATAACCTGATATTTTCTGCCATCCCATTGTGACATTGTGGGAGGATAACAAATCCTTCGTTAATGACAATGCTTTTCTCAGCCGCTATAAACGCTAGGTTACACAGTTTGTTGTGGTAACAGTCCACAGTATCAACATTTCCAAGCAAAACAAAAACAGGGAGAACCTGTTGACAGTTAAAATAACTTTCAGCCAGAATTCAGCCAGCCTTCACAAGATCATAACATGTGAAAATATAAATAAATATCTATAATAAATATACATTTGTCCCCTTTTCTGTTTTACACATTCAGCCAGGGGCGAAAATCTGATATCAACTTTGGAGGAGACAATTACATGAAATTTTCTCAAGGGCAATTCCTGAGGGGGACACCAAAAGTAGTGCTGTAACACATAGCCTACATTGTAATATGGTAAATGTATATTGAGGAACCAAAGAAATAAGGTGTTTGCCGTCCTCCTAACTACCGGTACCCAAAACTACACAACTAATCACAACAGCAATACCATTGCCTTTAACAAATCTTAGTTCAGTCACCAGTTTAAGTTGAGAGTGGGGGTATCCATGGCATTTTCCAATTATGTTCCTATTTTACAAGTCAAAAAAATGGAGAACCTTTCATAATGTTGCCAAACAAAGACTCAACAAACTTACCTGAGACTCCCTGTCTCTGCCAGTCTGTCCCTGTCTCTGCCAGTCTGTCCCTGTCTCTGCCAGTCTGTCCCTGCATATCTGTCCCCAACTCTGCTGTCTGTGTGCCATCTGTTGCCTGCTCTGCCTAATGACATCATTGTGAAACATTTCCATTAGAATTTAATTTCTTTCTTTCTTATGAACATTTTATCAACTAGTCTTTGAGATATTAGGCTACTAGGGTTCTTACTATGCGTTTTGGTGTATTGAAAAATACTCTGATGTCCGTCTTTTATTTTTCTACCTGGCTGGCTGGCTGGCTACACACACAGTGTGTAGGTTATTTACAGTAGGAGATGGGCTTCTATCATATTCAATCATTCTATTTGGGCTTCGATCTAAAAGGTAGCTAGCAAATGTGAAACGGATTAAAATGACAAGAGTTGACAGCTGTATGAGTTCACCATTTACACAACATTTGCTGCAACCTTTTGTAATTTCAATAGTTTGTTTCATATTGTCTGGCTTCCAACAATAGCTGAATTTGCAAAGCTAGCGAGCACCAATTCAGTTTCAGTGGTGTTTGCTATAATCTTTGCTACCCGGGTTAAATAAAGGTGAAATAAAATAAATAAATAAAAGTTCACTTGCGACAATTTAGCTTTTGCAACGAGACCATTAAATGTATTTAAGACAAATGGTAGAAGAGAGTGTAGTTCTGTTCAGTTTGTATTTCAGTTTATCGCTAACCTTATCACAGGGACTTTGAAGCACTAACTTACATCATCTGCATGCTGATTCCATTTTTGACGACGCCACATAAATGGAATAGGTACTAGCTAGCTTAATAGTTAATATTTGCGCGCTAGCTCTGCATATTCAGCTAGTGTGTGTGCGCGATTGACTGGATGAACCTCCCGTCAGTTATGTGCATTGAGTGCCTTTCAGACAGTAGATACGACCTCTCCGTTACCTAGCAAGCTAAGGAACTGGCAGTGGATCAAACCATTGTGAGGCAAAGGGTGGGGGGGGGTCGCAATCTTTTGAAACTTAAAAACGCGCTATTAGGTGTCTATAATCAGCACAATTGCTTTCATTGAGTATTATTAATATTATTTAAATTACATAGTTATGTTTCAGTGATATATTGGGGGGGACAAATCATATTTTTCCCAAGATGGGGGGGTCGTGTCCCCCCCGTCCCCCCCGGGATTTCCGCCCCTGTACCAAATATAAAGTTCTGCTTTTCTGATGTATCAAATACTTATGTCATGCAATAAAATGCAAATTATTTACTTAAAAATCATACAATGTTTTTTTCTGGATTTTTGTTTTAGATTCCGTCTCTCACAGTTGAAGTGTACCTATGATAAAAATGACAGACCTCTACCTGCTTTGTAAGTAGGAAAACCTGCAAAATCGGCAGTGTATCAAATACTTGTTCTCCCCACTGTACATGAAGATGATGGAGATGGTTCTGCAGTGTAAAGAAGGGAACATCTCTGAGACAGACAACACCTGGCTGGACTCCAGACGGGAACATCTCTGAGACAGACAACACCTGGCTGGACTCCAGACGGGAACATCTCTGAGACAGACAACACCTGGCTGGACTCCAGAAGGGAACATCTCTGAGACAGACAACACCTGGCTGGACTCCAGAAGGGAACATCTCTGAGACAGACAACACCTGGCTGGACTCCAGAAGGGAACATCTCTGAGACAGACAACACCTGGCTGGACTCCAAAAGTGGACATCCCAAAACAACTGGGAGAACAGGAGAACAGCAGAACAGCAGAACAGGAGAACAGGAGAACAGCAGAACAGGAGAACAGGAGAACAGGAGAACAGGAGAACAGGAGAACAGGAGAACAGGAAAACAGGAAAACAGGAGAACAGTGGACCAGTAGAAAAAAACTAAAGGAAATGAAGGGCCAATAGGCTTCATGACTATTGTGAATCCGTGACTCCTCATTTCCCTCATCTTGTCACGGATTCCCCGCATGACGTCATGGCGACTCCTCATCATCATGGCTTCTCCTGGCTTGGTCTGTAAACGCTGACAGATTGAACTGGAAGTGAACTGGAATGTCCTCAGTGTGGATGTGTTTAAAGAGTTGTCTGCCATCTGCATGTGTCAACAGGTTCACCATCTTCCTTCTCTTCTCCCATCTCTTCATTTCTTACCAATCTTCAGAGTCTACATCCCTAAACGCAGCCGCGTCGCACACAGAGCACAGAGCATTGACCCTGATCTGGCCCAAATCTAATGATCTACACTTGTCTTGTCGATCATAGATAATGGTGAGAGAGAAGGGAATCTGAAATCCATCCTGGTAATTGATTTCATATATCATTGTAGATACCTCGTCATCTTGGGGTAGCTTGAAACGGAAACCATTCTCCCACTGAACTCCCAGGATGTAGTTGATCATCAGTGTCACTACCTGGTCTTTGTCTCCCAGCAGATAGATTGTCCTCATAGTCCTGGAACTCTGCTCTCCAAACCTGAACCTGATTACTTTACCCACCGTCTGTATCGTCTCCATGGGGATCTCATAAACAGACGGCGAGCCAGAGTGCTTCAGTTCACTCTTTTCTTTTACACCGTCAGCCAATCCTGTGGTCTTTGAGAAAGTGGTGATGATGACTGGTGTGCTCCACTTGCTGATTCCAGCTTCACCACAGTCGTATCTGACTCTCACTGTGTACATTGTGAGTGACTGCAGTCCGGCGATGATGCAGACGTTGTCTTTGGAAGTCCTCTTCATCCACTCTGCCTCCTCCTCACTATCTTCTGTGGGCACCTCTTTGTGTTCTACCACATAGTTCTGAATCTTGACCCCTTGTCCAATCACAGACGGCGTTGGACAGCATACCATGAGCTCAGAGGAGTAGGCTTTGATATCAGGCTTTCTGGGAGGGCAGGAAGGCAAGGTTTTGATGATGTCACTGATCTTGCTGTCTGGACCAAGGCCTGCTGAACACACGGCTCTGTATTTGAACTTGTACCCTGTACTGGGAAGCAGTCCAGACACTGTGTAGGCTGCGTGGGATTCAGATGTCTTCTCGCTGCTCCATCCACCTTTCAGCTCAATACAGTATTCAATCAGGTAGTGGGTGACGTCATGGGCTCCCCTATCAGGAGGGAGCAACTCCAGCGTCACACAGTTGTGAGTTCTGTCACGTGCTGTGGGCGTCTCAGGTTTAGATGGAGGCTCCAAATGCTCGTTTCTTATGGATCCGTTCTCATAAAGGTAAATGCTGGCTCCTTCTTGTTCCTTGTTGGGAATGGAGGCCAAGAGGAAACGTGTTTCTGTGTTTTCTTTGTTAGCTTCTGCAAAATCTTTGAAAAGTCCAGCTTGCTTGTCCATGTCATGAATTATGTTTGCAGAGCGGTACCATCTTGTCAGATCAGGTTTAACTGTAACTAAGGCTTGTGTGCTCTCAGAGCTTGGGGAATCCAAAGCTGACAGGACAGGGTCCTCGCACCCCAGAGAGGTGAAAGTGAAACATACAACACGCTTCACCTTTGGGTTCAAAACCTCTTTGTCAAGTTCACTCTTCGATGTGACTATCTTGATGGAACACGTCTGACTGTAGTCCTCTGTAATCATGCTTAGGAACCGATCAACCACATTAATCTCTCTCTCAATGCGATCCATACATTCACTGAGGATGTTGCTGTTGAAACGGAACTCTTGCTGCTTTTTCAAGAAGTCGGACAACACCCTCTCTTCCTTTTCTCCCCCTCTAATAGATGGAAGGAGGGCCGCCAAAGTAGTCTTCAAATGCTCTGTGGAACACAGTTTTTTGAAAGTTTTCACTTTGGCATCAATTTCCTTGAAGTATTTTATTGGCTTGCTTCTCATTGCATCATTGCATCTCATCTCCAGCTCACTGAGGTCTTCCAGCGCAGTCTGCCATTGGTCAACTAAGCTTCCACTGATCTGACAAACCATCTGGGCGGCAGTGGGGTCCAAGGCTTTTAACCTCTACGGGCCACGGGGGCAGTATTGAGAATTTTGAAAAAAATATGTGCCCATTTTTAACTGCCTCCTACACCAACTCAGAAGCTAGGATATGCATATTATTACCAGATTTGGATAGAAAACACTCTGAATTTTCTAAAACAGTTTGAATGGTGTCTGTAAGTATAACAAAACTCATATTGTAGGCAAAAACCTGTGAAAAATAGATTAAAAAAAATGAGAATTTTGTGACTGTACTATTTAGTGTCATTGTTTTAAAGATACCACAGTGAGAAAGGATTCAGTTCGCAACTCCTACTGCTTCCACTAGATGTCAACGATCTTTAGAAAGTTGTTTGAAGCATCTGTGATAAATACACACCGAATTAGAAAGCTTACAAGTTGACACGTCATCACTTCATTTTTTGCGCCTGCGCATGAATCTGAGAAGAGTGCCTTTGTCATTATCGTTTATTCTAGACACTTGATAGGTTGTGTGAAAATATTACTGATGTTTACTGATGTTTCACGTTAAAAATGGAACAAAAGATTAGTGCTAAACAACGTTTGACATGTTTAAACAAACGTAAATAGATTATTTACTAGGTTTTCTTTAGTTTTTCGACGTGACTTTACACTGCCCACCTCATTTTGTGGGAGCCTACTGAACGCTAACTATTTGGACATAAATTATGAACTTTGTCAAAAGAAACCACATTTGTTCTGGACCTGGGATCTCTGGCAGCGCCTTCTGATGGAGATAATCAAAGGTAAGGGGATATTTAGAATGTTATTATCGATATTAGATGATGCTAATGCTAACGGTATAGCTTAGCTTAGCTTAGCATATAGCTTATTGTTGTTAGCATAGTACCCAGTTTATACAAAATGTGATTTCCCAGTAAAGTTATTTTGAGATCTGGCCCTTCGGTAGCAATTACGAGATGATAATATATTATTCTTTGAATGACAATATTATAATTTACCAATGTTTTCGAATAGTAATTCCGTGATTTGTAATGCTGGATTCACTGGGTGCATTCGAGCCGAAAAAAATTCTGAATTTCACCGCGACTGTAAATGCTGTTTTTGGATATAAATATGAACTTGATGGAACTAAAAATGCATGTATTGTATAACATAATGTCCTATGAGTGTCATCTGATGCAGATTGTCAAAGGTAAGTGCATAATTCTAGCTAGTTTTCTGTCTGTTGATGCCCTTCTTTGAATTGGCTAAACATTACACGCAGCTATTGTCAATGTACTCTCCTCACATAACCTAACTTTATGCATTCTCCGTAATGCCTCTGAAAATCGGACAGCGTGGTTAGATTTAGGAGATATATCTTTCAAATGGAGGAAAATAGTTGATTATTTGATTTTTTGAAATGATTACTCTTGCAGTTTTGAATTCCCCGCCATGGTCACATGACAATGAATCCCAATACCGGGATAAGATCGGGATAAGATCCTCAACAGGTTAACGGAAGTAGATTCACTTGCACAGGAACCCCCTCACCTACCTTCTGAGGCAAGGTTTTGTAGGTGTCCATGGCGTCTTCAAAAGTTATAGGATTGTTTTCCAGGATAACGTCCCCATGGAATCCACAAGATATCTTCTCGGTTTTAGTTTTAGAAGAGTTCTTCATGTCTAAAGCACTCTCACCTTCAATATAAATAATTGGAATACTATTAAACATCACTTTCAAGTTTCCCTCAATGTCTTGACGGTCTTCTCCACTTGAGACCTCACGATCAAACACAAAGAAAGCATTTGCTCCATAAAGTATACCTGTGACCACATGTGTAGCTATGCCTTGGCTAAAAACCTCCTTCTACTTTATGTGTTCCTGCCCAAGGTGGTTCATGGACAGTTGAGTATTTTTCTTAGTGGTGGTGTAACAAAGTGTGACTCTTGCCTGATTCTGAGACTCTTTAACATCTTTCAAATACTTAGCTGATCCCTCCAACTTAACCAGCCCTGCCATACAGCTTGCTTTGAGAGAACCGTTCACATTTAACACAGAGTATTTGTCAGCTGTAGAGTCAGATGTGATGACTTTGAAGTCGGTGAAAGGCTTGTCTGTTGTAATGATGTCCCTTCTGAGTGCTTCCTCATCCCACAGAGTCAGGCCTGTAATCAGAGGAAACAAACCAAACACTAACAGTTACTTTATTGTGTTTGGGTAGGACTGACTGACTGACTGACTGACTGACTGACTGAGTAGTGAGCAAGCATGCTACCTGGAATGAGGTAGTCATTGCGACAGTCATACAGCATTCCCAGGGAGAAGGGCCGTCCCAGTGCTGCTAGAGTCAAGGTTCGGTTTGAGCAAAGATCCATAGTAGGAAGTCACTGGTGGTCCGAATAAAACAAACAGAATAACATGATGCATCACTGGTGGTCAGAACAAAACAAACAGAATAACATGATGCATCACTGCTTGAGTTCAGTCCACTGGTGGTCAGAATAAAACAAACAGAATAACATGATGCATCACTGCTTGAGTTCAGTCCACTGGTGGTCCGAATAAAACAAACAGAATAACATGATGCATCACTGGTGGTCAGAACAAAACAAACAGAATAACATGATGCATCACTGGTGGTCAGAACAAAACAAACAGAATAACATGATGCATCACTGGTGGTCAGAATAAAACAAACAGAATAACATGATGCATCACTGCTTGAGTTCAGTCCACTGGTGGTCAGAACAAAACAAACAGAATAACATGATGCATCACTGGTGGTCAGAACAAAACAAACAGAATAACATGATGCATCACTGCTTGAGTTCAGTCCACTGGTGGTCAGAACAAAACAAACAGAATAACATGATGCATCACTGCTTGAGTTCAGTCCACTGGTGGTCAGAACAAAACAAACAGAATAACATGATGCATCACTGCTTGAGTTCAGTCCACTGGTGGTCAGAACAAAACAAACAGAATAACATGATGCATCACTGGTGGTCAGAACAAAACAAACAGAATAACATGATGCATCACTGGTGGTCAGAACAAAACAAACAGAATAACATGATGCATCACTGGTGGTCAGAATAAAACAAACAGAATATCATGATGCATCACTGGTGGTCAGAACAAAACAAACAGAATAACATGATGCATCACTGGTGGTCAGAACAAAACAAACAGAATAACATGATGCATCACTGGTGGTCAGAATAAAACAAACAGAATAACATGATGCATCACTGCTTGAGTTCAGTCCACTGGTGGTCAGAACAAAACAAACAGAATAACATGATGCATCACTGCTTGAGTTCAGTCCACTGGTGGTCAGAACAAAACAAACAGAATAACATGATGCATCACTGCTTGAGTTCAGTCCACTGGTGGTTATAATAAAACAAACAGAATAACATGATGCATCACTGCTTGAGTTCAGTCCACTGGTGGTTATAATAAAACAAACAGAATAACATGATGCATCACTGCTTGAGTTCAGTCCACTGGTGGTTATAATAAAACAAACAGAATAACATGATGCATCACTGGTGGTCAGAACAAAACAAACAGAATAACATGATGCATCACTGGTAGTCAGAATAAAACAAACAGAATAACATGATGCATCACTGCTTGAGTTCAGTCCACTGGTGGTCAGAATAAAACAAACAGAATATCATGATGCATCACTGGTGGTTATAATAAAACAAACAGAATAACATGATGCATCACTGCTTGAGTTCAATCACCTCCTGAAAATATTGATATAAATAAAAATAAAAAACTGTTGTCTATTGGCCACAATGTATCATCACATTAATCACTGTTTCCCTGGAAACAATCACTAAGGAGTCATTCATTATCATGAAGTTAAGTGAATATAGTAGTATGTTGCACTTTCTAAGGCTTCCATTGGCTCTCTAAAGCCGCCAGAAAGTGGATTGGGGCGTCACTTGTCTCTGGGCAAAGTATAGTAACTAAGTTTGCCAGTGGTCTGCCTGAGGACAAAGGGAATGGAAATGCGCGTTCACGAGACCTCGCCATTTTTTCTTTCCCTCTTTGAATGAATACAATAGGTCCGGTTGGAATATTATCGCTATTTTACGAGAAAAATAGCATAAAAATTGATTTTAAACAGCGGTTGACATGCATCTAAGTACGGTTATGGAACATATTGAATTTTTTTGTGTCGATATGCGCTCGCGCATCACCCTTCGGATAGTGACCTGAACGCACGAACAAAACGGAGATATTTGGATATAACTATGGATTATTTGGAACAAAAACAACATTTGTTGTGGAAGTAGCAGTCCTGGGAGTGCATTCTGACAAAGAACAGCAAAGGTAATCCAATTTTTCTAATAGTATTTCTGAGTTTAGTGAGCACCGAAGTTGGCGGGTGTCTGAATAGCTAACCGTCATGGCTAAGCTATGTACTCAGAATATTGCAAAATGTGCTTTCACCGAAAAGCTATTTTAAAATCGGACACCGCGATTGCATAAAGGAGTTCTGTATCTATAATTCTTAAAATAATTGTTATGTTTTTTGTGAACGTTTATCGTGAGTAATTTAGTAAATTCACCGGAAGTTTTCAGTATGTTTGCTAGTTCTGAACGTCACATGCTAATGTAAAAAGCTGGTTTTTGATATAAATATGAACTTGATTGAACAAAACATGCATGTATTGTATAACATAATGTCCTACGAGTGTCATCTGATGAAGATCATCAAAGGTTAGTGTTGCATTTAGCTGTGGTTTGGGTTTATGTGACATTATATGCTAGCTTGAAAAATGTGTGTGTGATTATTTCTGGCTGGGTACTCTCCTGACATAATCCAATGTTTTGATTTCGTTGTAAAGCCTTTTTGAAATCGGACAATGTGGTTAGATTAACGAGAGTCTTGTCTTTAAAATGGTGTAAAATAGTCATATGTTTGAGAAATTGAAGCAATAGCATTTCTAAGGTATTTGAATATCGCGCCACTCGATTCCACTGGCTGTTGACTATGTGGGACGATTTCGTCCCACATACCCTAGAGAGGTTAGGCCTACTCCCTACCGGTCACTTAGTAGCCTAGTATACTGTAGCCTTAATATACTGTATATTGAAGTATGGTAATAAGTAGGTTAAAGAAGCTGTGGAGTGCTCGATGACTCATCAACTAGCGTTTTGAGATCGACTCGACTGTATCGAGGGATCAAGTGATCAGTGTTCTGTTTGAGATTCAGATGATATTTAAAATAAAAACTTTAGCACCTTTTCTTGTCCTCATTTTGACTACAGAATGTAGAAAAACCCCTGTTTTCCCATGTAGACACTGGTATGGTCCTGGAGATAACCAATATGAGGTTAGAAAGGATCCATTTGAACTTACCTCTGCCTCAGTTTTGCATCTGTTCTGCAGTCAGAAGAATAGAGAAGAAGAGAGAGAGAGGAGAGGAGGGTTCAGGTCTTATAGTGGAACAGCCCAGTAGTCTCCTCCCATCTAACCACTGCTAGAGAAGGAGAGAGAGAGACAGAGAGAGAGAGAGAGAGAGAGAGAGAGAGAGAGAGAGAGAGAGAGAGAGAGAGAGAGAGAGAGAGAGAGAGAGAGAGAGAGAGAGAAGAGAGAGAGAGAGAGAGAGAGAGAGAGAGAGAGAGAGGAGGGTTCAGGTCTTATAGTGGAACAGCCCAGCAGTCTCCTCCCACCTCACCACTGCTAGAGAAGGAGAGAGAGAGACAGAGAGAGAGAGAGAGAGACAGAGAGAGGAGAAGAGGGTTCAGGTCTTATAGTGGAACAGCCCAGTAGTCTCCTCCCACCTCACCACTGCTAGAGAAGGAGAGAGAGAGACAGAGAGAGAGAGAGAGAGAGAGAGAGAGAGAGAGAGAGAGAGAGAGAGAGAGAGAGAGAGGAGAGAGAGAGAGAGAGAGAGAGAGAGAGAGAGAGAGAGAGAGAGAGAGAGAGAGAGAGAGAGGAGGGTTCAGGTCTTATAGTGGAACAGCCCAGCAGTCTCCTCCCACCTCACCACTGCTAGAGAAGGAGAGAGAGAGACAGAGAGAGAGAGAGAGAGAGAGAGAGAGAGAGAGAGAGAGAGAGAGAGAGAGAGAGAGAGAGAGAGAGAGAGAAGAGAGAGAGAGAGAGAGAGAGAGAGAGAGACAGAGAGAGAGAGAGACAGAGAGAGAGAGACAGAGAGAGACAGAGAGAGACAGAGAGAGACAGAGAGAGACAGAGAGAGACAGAGAGAGAGGAGAAGAGGGTTCAGGTCTTATAGTGGAACAGCCCAGCAGTCTCCTCCCATCTCACCACTGCACTCCTCACCATGTGATTTCAGAGAAGAGAGATCATTTCTTCAGCAGATGGTACAGTATAGGTTGCAGGATGCCAAACACTCTAAACTAATCAATGAACCTCCATGTTAAGACAACAGCCTGACAACATGTTCTCTAAACTCATCTATTAACTACCATGTTATGACAACAGCCTGGTAACATGTTCTCTAAACTCATCTATTAGCTACCATGTTATGACAACAGCCTGGTAACATGTTCTCTAAACTCATCTATTAGCTACCATGTTATGACAACAGCCTGACAACATGTTCTCTAAACTCATCTATTAACTACCATGTTATGACAACAGCCTGGTAACATGTTCCTGTTTTCATTATGTTCTTTTGGTAACATTTGTGAAGAGCTAACTTTGAAAAGGACTTGTTGTCTCTCAACCCTAACCCTAAGGCGATGTTGAGAAACTAGGTTACAGGGCCTTCACAAAGTATTCACACACCTTGTCTTGTTCCACACGTTGTTGTGTCACAGCCTGAATTTAAAATGGATTACAGTTAGATGTTGGGTCCGTGGCCTACACACAATACCCTATAATGACATCACAATACCCCATAATGACATCACAATACCCCATAATGTCATCACAATACCCCATAATGTCATCACAATACCCCATAATGTCATCACAATACCCCATAATGACATCACAATACCCCATAATGACATCACAATACCCCATAATGTCATCACAATACCCCATAATGTCATCACAATACCCCATAATGTCATCACAATACCCCATAATGTCAAATTGGAATTGTGTTTTTATAAATGTTTACAAATTAGAAGCTGAAATGTCTCGAGTCAATAAGTATTCAACCCCTTTGTTATGTCAAGGAGCCTAAATAAGTTAATGAGTAAACATTTGCTTAACAAGTCACATAATAAGTTGCATGGACTCACTCTGTGTGCAATAATAGTGTTTTTTTAACATGATTTTGAAATGACTACCTCATCTCTGTATCCCACACATACAATTATCTGTAATGTCCCTCAGTCGAGCAGTGAATTTCAAACACAGATTCAACAACAAAGGTTTTCCAACGCCTTGCAAAGAAGGGCACCTATTGGTAGATGTGTTATTCAATGCGTTCCTATGGGCTTTAGTAGTAAAGGCCAAAATCAATATTTTATCAAATAATTTGTTTTTATATCTGCACTCTATACTCCTCTGTAAACTGGTCATCTCTGTTTACCCGTCGCAAGACCCACTGGTTGATGCTTATTTATAAAACCCTCTTAGGCCTCACTCCCCCCTATCTGAGATATCTACTGCAGCCCCCATTTTCCACATTCAACACCCGTTCACTCCCCCCTATCTGAGATATCTACTGCAGCCCTCATCCTCCACATACAGCACCCGTTCACTCCCCCCTATCTGAGATATCTACTGCAGCCCTCATCCTCCCCATACAACACCCGTTCACTCCCCCCTATCTGAGATATCTACTGCAGCCCTCATCCTCCACATACAACACCCGTTCACTCCCCCCTATCTGAGATATCTACTGCAGCCCTCATCCTCCCCATACAACACCCGTTCACTCCCCCCTATCTGAGATATCTACTGCAGCCCTCATCCTCCACATACAACACCCGTTCTGCCAGTCACATTCTGTTAAAGGTCCCCAAAGCACACACATCCCTGGGTCGCTCCTCTTTTCAGTTTGCTGCAGCTGGTGACTGGAACGAGCTGCAACAAACACTCAAACTGGACAGTTTTATCTCCATCTCTTCATTCAAAGACTAAATCATGGACACTCTTACCGACAGTTGTGGCTGCTTTGTGTGATGCATTGTTGTCTCTGACTTCTTGCCCTTTGTGCTGTTGTCTGGGCCCAAAAATGTTTGTACAATGTTTTGTGCTGCTACCATGTTGTGCTGCTGCCATGTTGTTGTTATGTTGTGTTGCTGCCATGCTGTGTTGTTGTCTTAGGTCTCTCTTTATGTAGTGTTGTGTTGTCTCTCTTGTTGTGATGTGTGTTTTGTCCTATATTTATATTGTATTTATTTATTTATTTTTAACCCCAGGCCCATATCCCCGCAGGAGGCCTTTTGCTTTTTGGTAAGCCGTCATTGTAAATAAGAATTTGTTCTTAACTGACTTGCCTAGTTAAACAAATGTTAAATAAAAGTTAATATAAATAAGTAAATAAAACTGAGGGGGACAAAAATTCTCATTTATTACGGGGGGGGGGTCATGAATGTTGTTAAAAGTTGTGTCATACAGCGGCACACCTTGCGTGCTGCTGCTGCATTCTGTGGCACGTCATTTAATTGTCAGCCATTTTTTTCTGTTACTGCAAGTTATTGCTAGTTTGACCACCAGAGGGCATCTTTGAGAAACATTTGGTCAGGACGTGACAGTACCCCCCCAAAGGTGCGGACTCCGACCGCACCTGAACAAAACAACAATAAACCCCTCCCCCCCACAAAAAACAAAAAACAAAAGGGAGGGTAGGGTGGGTAACTACTGTCCATGGCGGCTCTGGTGCAGTACACATAACCTTCTTATCCCGCGGATCCTCCAACAGAGGAGGAGGCTCTGGTTCGGGGCGTAACCCCCGCTCCGCCCGCTGATCCCTCTGCTTCTGTGCCGCCGCTGAAGACTCTGGGCTGCGGGCCGTCTCAGGCGGTTCCGGGCTGCGGGCCGTCTCAGGCGGTTCCGGGCTGCGGGCCGTCTCAGGTGGTTCCGGGCTGTGGGCTGTCTCAGGTGGTTCCGGGCTGTGGGCACTCTCAGGAGGTTCCGGGCTGCGGGCCGTCTCAGGTGGTTCCGGGCTGCGGGCCGTCTCAGGCGTTCCGGGCTGTGGGCACTCTCAGGAGGTTCTGGGCCCTCTCCGGAGATTCCGGACTGCGGGCCGTCGCCGGAGGTTCCGGACTGCAGGCCATCGCCGGAGGTTCCGGACTGCAGGCCGTCGCCGGAAGCTTTGGACTGGGAACTGTTGCCAGAAGCTCTTGACTGGGAACTGTCGCCGGAGACCTGAAGCGTGGGGCTGGCACAGGTGGTGCCAGACTGGTGACACGCACCTCAGGGCAAGTGCGGGGAGCAGGAACAGGACACCCCAGACTGGGCAGGTGCACTGGAGGCCTGATGTGTGGGGCTGGCACAGGTGGCGCCAGACTGGTGACACGCACCTCAGGGTGAGTGCGGGGAGCAGGACCAGGACACCCCGGACTGGGCAGACGCACAGGAGACTGGGTGCGCAGAGCAGGCACAGGGTATACTGGGCCGTGGAGGCGCACTGGAGGTCTGGAGCTTATGGCTGGCACAACCCGTCCTGGCTGTATGCTTACTTTAGCCCGGCAAGTGCGTGGCGCAGGCACAGGATGAACTGGGCTGTGCAGGCGCACTGGCGACACAGTGCGTAGAATATCCTAGGATATCCTGGACCGAAAAGGTGAAATGGAGACCAGGAGCGCTGAGCTGGCAACACCCTTCCTGGCTGAATGCTCAACCTAGCTCGGCAAATGCAGGGCGCGGGCACAGATCGCACCGGGCTGTGAATGCGCACTGGCAACACAGTGCGCATCACCGCATAACACGGTGCTTGCTTCTTCACTCGCTCCCCACGGTAAGCACAGGGAGTTGGCTCAGGTCTCCACCCTGACTCTGCCAATCTCCCCGTGTGCCCCCCCAAATACATTTTTTGGGGCTGCCTCTCGTGCTTCTGTCGTTGCCGTGCTAGTTCCTCGTCCCGTTGCCGCTCTGCTCTCGCTGCCTCCATCTGTTCCCATGGGAGGCGATGCCATCCAGTCTCGATCTCCTCCCACATCCAGGATCCCTTGCCATCCAGAATGTCCTCCCAGGTCCATGTCTCCTGACCACGCTGCTTGGTCCTTTTGTGGTGGGAGCTTCTGTCACGGCTGTTGTAAAGAGGAGCAGACCAAAGTGCAGCGTGTGTGTCGTTTTATATATATATATATATATTTATAGGGCATTTTCCGTTAGGATCTGTGAGAATATCTGAGAATATCTAAGGGGCTTTTATGTAATTCTAAATTAATTAATAATAAAAATAATCACTGATTAAAAAGTAACGATATTTTGGAGATTTCGTTTTCATTTAAGCTAGAGAGAGCGAGAAAAAGGGAATTATGGAACATGGAGTGAGACATTCTCACTGATTTGTAAATAAAGCCAGTTTGTTATTTAGAATTATTTATTTCTGGAGAAACCTAACCTGATTATTTAGCTAAACATCATCATTTAAACATCACCTGCTTATATTCAGTCAATACATATCTTAAGAATATCATGGAATATATGAACATTTTCGTTTCTCCATGCATTTGTCAGTCTATGTGATGGAAAGAGCAGGTGTTCATGTATTGTGTACTCAGTGTATATAGACTGCAGGTTGATAGAGCTGGGCACGTTCCAGGTCGTCGTTATTGCAGTCGTGTTGCACAGAGGATTACATCTCACAACACTAGTGTCTAGGGGTTGATTTGGTACTAGGCCAGACTAGTGTCTATGGGTTGATTTGGTACTAGGCCAGACTAGTGTCTAGGGTTGATTTGGTACTAGGCCAGACTAGTGTCTAGGGGTTGATTTGGTACTAGGCCAGACTAGTGTCTAGGGGTTGATTTGGTACTATGCCAGACTAGTGTCTAGGGGTTGATTTGGTACTATGCCAGACTAGTGTCTAGGGGTTGATTTGGTACTAGGCCAGACTAGTGTCTAGGGTTGATTTGGTACTAGGCCAGACTAGTGTCTAGGGTTGATTTGGTACTAGGCCAGACTAGTGTCTAGGGGTTGATTTGGTACTAGGCCAGACTAGTGTTTAGGGGTTGATTTGGTACTATGCCAGACTAGTGTCTAGGGGTTGATTTGGTACTATGCCAGACTAGTGTCTAGGGGTTGATTTGGTACTAGGCCAGACTAGTGTCTAGGGGTTGATTTGGTACTAGGCCAGACTAGTGTCTAGGGGTTGATTTGGTACTAGGCCAGACTAGTGTCTAGGGGTTGATTTGGTACTAGGCCAGACTAGTGTCTAGGGGTTGATTTGGTACTATGCCAGACTAGTGTCTAGGGGTTGATTTGGTACTAGGCCAGACTAGTGTCTAGGGGATGATTTGGTACTAGGCCAGACTAGTGTCTAGGGGTTGATTTGGTACTAGGCCAGACTAGTGTCTAGGGGTTGATTTGGCACTAGGCCAGACTAGTGTTTAGGGGTTGATTTGGTACTAGGCCAGACTAGTGTTTAGGGGTTGATTTGGCACTAGGCCAGACTAGTGTCTAGAGTTTGATTTGGTACTAGGTCAGACACTTGAGGCAGTAGTGAAACCAGAGTAACAGCATACCACACTGCATCCCACTGCTGGCTTATTTCTGAAGCTAAGCAGGTTTGGTCCTGGATGTGAGACCAGATGCTGCTGGAAGTGGTGTTGGAGGGCCAGTAGGAGGCGCTCTTTCCTCTGATCTGAAAAAAACAATATCCCAATCCCGCAGGGCAGTGATTGGGGACATTGCCCTGTGTAGGGTGCTGTCTTTCGGATGGGATGTTAAACGGGTGTCCTGACTCTCTGAGGTCGTTAAAGATCCCATGGTACTTATTGTAAGAGTAGGGGTGTTAACCCTGGTGTCTTAGCTAAATTCCCAAGCTGTCCCTTATATCATCATGGTCACCTAATCATCCCCAGCTTACAATTGGCTCATTCATCCCTGTCCCCTGTAACTATTCCCCAGGTTGTTGCTGTAAATGAGAATGTGTTCTCAGTCAACTTACCTGGTAAAATAAAAAAGTACGGTTATTGTAGACTGATGTCACTTCCTCCCTCCAGTAGTGAAAACAGAGAACTGCAGGGTTATGTCCTGTCCTGTGTGGCTCAGTCGGTAGAGCATGGTGTTTGCAATGCCAGGGTTGTGGGTTCGATTCCCATTGGGGACCATTACGGAGAGAAAAAAAATGTATGAAATGTATGCACTCACTACTTTAAGTTGCTCTGGATAAGAGTGTCTGCTAAATGACAAAAATGTAAAAAAATGTTATTATAGACTGATGTCATGTCCTCCCTCCAGTGGTGAAAACAGAGAACTGCAGGGTTATTATAGACTGATGTCACGTCCTCCCTCCAGTGGTGAAAACAGAGTACTGCAGGGTTATTATAGACTGATGACATCTCCTCCCTCCAGTGGTGAAAACAGAGAACTGCAGGGTTATTATAGACTGATGACATCTCCTCCCTCCAGTGGTGAAAACAGAGAACTGCAGGGTTATTATAGACTGATGTCACGTCCTCCCTCCAGTGGTGAAAACAGAGTACTGCAGGGTTATTATAGACTGATATCCATAATATCAGCTGTTTAATCTGATCACCAACTGTTTAATGATTTCACATTCATTATCTCCCTCATTAACATATTATTGAATGTATTAGTTTGAAACCTTTAAAAATAGAAGCTAATAGATATAACATTTACTAATGCATTTATACCTCAGAGACAGGTGGAACAGGTGGAACAGGAGGAACAGGAGGAACAGGGGGAACAGGTGGAACAGGTGGAACAGGTGGAATAGGAGGAACAGGAGGAACAGGAGGAACAGGGGGAACAGGTGGAACAGGTGGAACAGGAGGAACAGGTGGAACAGGAGGAACAGGAGGAACAGGAGGAACAGGAGGAACAGGAGGAACAGGAGGAACAGGAGGAACAGGTGGAACAGGTGGAACAGGTGGAACAGGTGGAATAGGAGGAACAGGAGGAACAGGAGGAACAGGGGGAACAGGTGGAACAGGTGGAACAGGAGGAACAGGTGGAACAGGAGGAACAGGAGGAACAGGAGGAACAGGAGGAACAGGTGGAACAGGAGGAACAGGTGGAACAGGAGGAACAGGAGGAACAGGGGAACAGGGGGAACAGGAGGAACAGGAGGAACAGGAGGAACAGGAGGAACAGGAGGAACAGGTGGAACAGGAGGAACAGGTGGAACAGGAGGAACAGGAGGAACAGGTGGAACAGGAGGAACAGGAGGAACAGGAGGAACAGGTGGAACAGGAGGAACAGGTGGAACAGGTGGAACAGGTGGAACAGGTGGAATAGGTGGAACAGGTGGAACAGGTGGAACAGGTGGAATAGGAGGAACAGGAGGAACAGGAGGAACAGGTGGAACAGGAGGAACAGGAGGAACAGGTGGAACAGGAGGAACAGGAGGAACAGGAGGAACAGGTGGAACAGGAGGAACAGGAGGAACAGGTGGAACAGGTGGAACAGGAGGAACAGGTGGAACAGGAGGAACAGGAGGAACAGGTGGAACAGGAGGAACAGGTGGAACAGGTGGAACAGGTGGAACAGGTGGAACAGGTGGAACAGGTGGAACAGGAGGAACAGGAGGAACAGGTGGAACAGGAGGAACAGGAGGAACAGGTGGAACAGGAGGAACAGGTGGAACAGGAGGAACAGGAGGAACAGGAGGAACAGGTGGAACAGGAGGAACAGGAGGAACAGGTGGAACAGGAGGAACAGGTGGAACAGGAGGAACAGGAGGAACAGGTGGAACAGGTGGAACAGGAGGAACAGGAGGAACAGGTGGAACAGGAGGAACAGGTGGAACAGGAGGAACAGGTGGAACAGGGGGAACAGGGGGAACAGGTGGAACAGGTGGAACAGGAGGAACAGGTGGAACAGGAGGAACAGGAGGAACAGGAGGAACAGGAGGAACAGGTGGAACATGGAAATAAAGACAACAGCAATGAAAGTTTTGTTGATTTATTAGTTATAATATAACATTACTTTTTAGGTTAATTATTATTTTTTAAACAGTTGCAATTGTCTCTTTCACACTATTAAACACATGATATGTACTGAAGCTCAGGAAGGAGTTGCAGTCAGAAAGGGAGAAGGTGGGTTTATAAAAGCCTACATGGTTTAAATATAAATGTAAAGTCAATATAACTCACAGGATCAGAACAACACATATGGTTCCCTCTGTCTTAAAGGCACAGTAACATACAACACATATGGTTCCCTCTGTCTTAAAGGCACAGTAACATACAACACATATGGTTCCCTCTGTCTTAAAGGTACAGTAATATACAACACATATGGTTCCCTCTGTCTTAAAGATACAGTAACATACAACACATATGGTTCCCTCTGTCTTAAAGATACAGTAACATACAACACATATGGTTCCCTCTGTCTTAAAGGCACAGTAACATGCAGAGCATAGTGATAAGTCAATAGAATATTGGATGTAATCATTCTAGAACACAGTGATGTAAATAAAATAATAAGATATCATTCTAGAACACAGTGATGTAAATAAAATAATAAGATATCATTCTAGAACACAGTGATGTAAATAAAATAATAAGATATCATTCTAGAACACAGTGATGTAAATAAAATAATAAGATATCATTCTAGAACACGGTGATGTAAATAAAATAATAAGATATCATTCTAGAACACAGTGATGTAAATATAATAATAAGATATCATTCTAGAACACAGTGATGTAAATAAAATAATAAGATATCATTCTAGAACACAATGATGTAAATAAAATAATAAGATATCATTCTAGAACACAGTGATGTAAATATAATAATAAGATATCATTCTAGAACACAGTGATGTAAATAAAATAATAAGATATCATTCTAGAACACGGTGATGTAAATATAATAATAAGATATCATTCTTAAAGGGAAACTTCAGGATTTTGGAAATGAGACCTTCATCTATATAACCAGAGTCAGTTTCACTCGTTCATGCCATTTTTATGTCTCTCTGTCCAGAATGTAGGAAGGTAGACGCTAACGTTAGAGAAATAACTGGAAGTCTATGGCAGATCATCTGACTCTGGGTCAGTAGATAAAGGAGTTCATCTGACTCTGGGTCAGTAGATAAAGGACCTCATCTGACTCTGGGTCAGTAGATAAAGGGCCTCATCTGACTCTGGGTCAGTAGATAAAGGAGTTCATCTGACTCTGGGTCAGTAGATAAAGGACCTCATCTGACTCTGGGTCAGTAGATAAAGGGCCTCATCTGACTCTGGGTCAGTAGATAAAGGGCCTCATCTGACTCTGGGTCAGTAGATAAAGGGCCCAATCTGACTCTGGGTCAGTAGATAAAGGACCTCATCTGACTCTGGGTCAGTAGATAAAGGACCTCATCTGACTCTGGGTCAGTAGATAAAGGAGTTCATCTGACTCTGGGTCAGTAGATAAAGGGCCTCATCTGACTCTGGGTCAGTAGATAAAGGACCTCATCTGACTCTGGGTCAGTAGATAAAGGAGTTCATCTGACTCTGGGTCAGTAGATAAAGGAGTTCATCTGACTCTGGGTCAGTAGATAAAGGAGTACATCTGACTCTGGGTCAGTAGATAAAAGGCCTCATTGCCAAAATCCCAACATATCCATTTAAACAGATAGGTAGAGAGTTAACAGGAGCAAGGGTTACTATCTGACCATTTCAACTTGTCAATCTCCCTTCTTAAAATCAGCCTTACAGAAAAACTGAATAAATAAATCACCAAAACTCAAACAAAATGGTGGTCTAAGATTTTCCTTGCCGGATACGAAACATTGAAGAGGTCACTCTATACATGAAGATGATGGAGAGGGATGGTTCTGCAGTATGAAGAAGAGAACATCTCTGAGACAGACAACACCTGGCTGGACTCCAGAAGGGAACATCTCTGAGACAGACAACACCTGGCTGGACTCCACAAGGGAACATCTCTGAGACAGACAACACCTGGCTGGACTCCAGACGGAAACATCTCTGAGACAGACAACACCTGGCTGGACTCCAGAAGGGAACATCTCTGAGACAGACAACACCTGGCTGGACTCCAGAAGGGAACATCTCTGAGACAGACAACACCTGGCTGGACTCCAGAAGGAAGGTGCAAAAGTGGAGATCCCAAAACAACTGGGGAGAACAGTAGAACAGTAGAACAGTAGAACAGGAGAACAGTAGAACAGGAGAACAGGAGAACAGTAGAACAGGAGAACAGGAGAACAGTAGAACAGTAGAACAGGAGAACAGGAGAACAGTAGAACAGTAGAACAGGATAACCGGAGAACAGGAGAACAGGAGAACAGTAGAACAGGAGAACAGGAGAACAGTAGAACAGTAGAACAGGATAACCGGAGAACAGGAGAACAGTAGAACAGTAGAACCGGAGAACAGGAGAACAGTAGAACAGTAGAACAGGAGAACAGGAGAACAGTAGAACAGTAGAACAGTAGAAGGAAACTAAAGGAAATGAAGGGCCAATAGCCTTTAGACGGTCAAAAGTGGTGAGGTCTTTTCTCTGCCTTGTGGTCACCAAGATGATAACAAGGTGAGGTTGACCTGCTAAATAAATTACCTCAATATGTCTGCATTTAAAACAAACATGTCTTCCAGCGAACATGAGCTCTCCATTTTCAACAAGGTATTGAAAAACCTCTTCATACTCCCCATATCTGCATCCCAGAACATCTCCTCAAACTGAGGATGGTCATCACCATCACCACCATCACCACCATCACCACCATCACCACCACCATCACCACCATCATCACCACCACCACCATCATCATCACCACCATCACCATCATCATCAGCACCATCACCATCATCACCACCATCATTACCACCATCACCACCACCATCACCATCATCATCAGCACCATCACCATCATCATCATCATCAGCACCACCATCATTACTTTCCATCCACTCCATCAGGTCAGGGTGTTTTATCATCATCATCCTCATCTCGTCAGGGTAGCGCTTCTCCATCAACGCCATCATCTCAGGGTGACGAATCACCATCCTCCTCATCCTGTCAGGGTTGCGCCTCATCATCTCCCACATGTTAGGGTGATTCATCATTATCACCATCATGTCAGGGTGATCCATCATCATCACCATCATCATCATGTCAGGGTGATCATCCGTCACCATCCAATTAGGGTGAAGCATCCACATCATGTCAGTGTAATGTAATGTCGTCCTCCTCTTCTCACGGATTCCCCGCATGACGTCATGGCGACTCCTCATCATCATGACTCCATCACCATCATCATGGCTTCTCCTGGCTTGGTCTGTAAACGCTGACAGATTGAACTGGAAGTGAACTGGAATGTCCTCAGTGTGGATGTGTTTAAAGAGTTGTCTGCCATCTGCATGTGTCAACAGGTTCACCATCTTCCTTCTCTTCTCCCATCTCTTCATTTCTTACCAATCTTCAGAGTCTACATCCCTAAACGCAGCCGCGTCGCACACAGAGCACAGAGCATTGACCCCGATCTGGCCCAAATCTAATGATCTACACTTGTCTTGTCGATCATAGATAATGGTGAGAGAGAAGGGAATCTGAAATCCATCCTGGTAATTGATTTCATATATCATTGTAGATACCTCGTCATCTTGGGGTAGCTTGAAACGGAAACCATTCTCCCACTGAACTCCCAGGATGTAGTTGATCATCAGTGTCACTACCTGGTCTTTGTCTCCCAGCAGATAGATTGTCCTCCTAGTCCTGGAACTCTGCTCTCCAAACCTGAGCCTGGCTACTTTACCCACCGTCTGTATCGTCTCCATGGGGATCTCATAAACAGACGGCGAGCCAGAGTGCTTCAGTTCACTCTTTTCTTTTACACCGTCAGCCAATCCTGTGGTCTTTGAGAAAGTGGTGATGATGACTGGTGTGCTCCACTTGCTGATTCCAGCTTCACCACAGTCGTATCTGACTCTCACTGTGTACATTGTGAGTGACTGCAGTCCGGCGATGATGCAGACGTTGTCTTTGGAAGTCCTCTTCATCCACTCTGCCTCCTCCTCACTCTCTTCTGTGGGCACCTCTTTGTGTTCTACCACATAGTTCTGAATCTTGACCCCTTGTCCAATCACAGACGGCTTTGGACAGCATACCATGAGCTCAGAGGAGTAGGCTTTGATATCAGGCTTTCTGGGAGGGCAGGAAGGCAAGGTTCTGATGATGTCACTAACCTCGCTGTCTGGACCAAAGCCTGCTGAACACACGGCTCTGTATTTGAACTTGTACCCTGTACTGGGAAGCAGTCCTGACACTGTGTAGGCTGCGTGGGATTCAGATGTCTTCTCGCTGCTCCATCCATCTTTCTCATCAATACAGTATTCAATCAGGTAGTGGGTGACGTCATGGGCTCCCCTATCAGGAGGGAGCAACTCCAGCGTCACACTGTTGTGAGTTCGGTCAAGTGCTGTGGGCTTCTCGGGTTTAGATGGAGGCTCCAAATGCTCGTTTCTTATGGATCCGTTCTCATAAAGGTAAATGCTGGCTCCTTCTTGTTCCTTGTTGGGAATGGAGGCCAAGAGGAAACGTGTTTGTGTGTCTTTTTTGTTAGCTTCTGCAAAATCTTTGAAAAGTCCAGCTTGCTTGTCCATGTCATCAAATATGTTATCAGATTGGTACCATCTTGTCAGATCAGGTTTAACTGGAACTAAGGCTTGTGTGCTCTCAGAGCTTGGGGAATCCAAAGCTGACAGGACAGGGTCCTCGCACCCCAGAGAGGTGAAAGTGAAACATACAACACGCTTCACCTTTGGGTTCAAGACCTCTTTGTCAAGTTCACTCTTCGATGTGACAATCTTGGTGGAACACAACTGACTGTAGTCCTTTGTAATCATCCGTAGGAACCGATCAACCACATTGATCTCTCTCTCAATGCGATCCATACATTCACTGAGGATGTTGCTGTTGAATCGGAACTCTTGCTGCTTTTTCAAGAAGTCGGACAACACCCTCTCTTCCTTTTCTCCCCCTCTAATAGATGGAAGGAGGGCCGCCAAAGGAGTCTTCAAATGCTCTGTGGAACACAGTTTTTTGAAAGTTTTAACTTTGGCATCAATTTCCTTGAAGTATTTTACTGGCTTGCTTCTCATTACATCGTTGCATCTCATCTCCAGCTCAGTGAGGTCTTCCAGCGCAGTCTGCCATTGGTCAACTAAGCTTCCACTGATCTGACAAACTATCTGGGTGGCAGTGGGGTCCAAGGCTTTTAACGGAAGTAGATTCACTTGCACAGGAACCCCTTCACCTACCTTCTGAGGCAAGGTTTTGTAGGTGTCCATGGCGTCTTCAAAAGTTATAGGATTGTTTTCCAGGATAACGTCCCCATGGAATCCACAAGAGAACTTCTCAGTTTTAGTTTCAGAAGTGTTCTTCATGTCTAAATCACTCTCCCCCCCAAAAGAAACACCAGGAACAATATTAAACATCACTTTCAAGTTTCCCTCAACGTCTTGACGGTCCTCGTCACTTGAGACCTCACGATCAAACACAAAGAAAGCATTTGCTCCATAAAGTATACCTGTGACCACATGTGTAGCTATGCCTTGGCTAAAAACCTCCTTGTACTTTATGTGTTCCTGCCCAAGTTGGTTCATGGACAGTTTAGTGCTTTTCTTAGTAGTGTTGTACCAAAGTGTGACTCTCGCCTGATTCTGAGACTCTTTAACATCTTTCAAATACTTAGCTGATCCCGCCACCTTAACCAGCCCTGCCAAACAGCTTGCTTTGAGAGAGCCGTTCACATTTAACACAGAGTATTTGTCAGCTGTAGAGTCAGATGTGATGACTTTGAATTCGGTGAAAGGCTCGTCTGTTGTAATGATGTTCCTTCTGAGTGCTTCCTCGTCCCACAGCGTCAGGCCTGTAATCAGAGAAGACAAACCAAACACTAACAGTTACTTTATTGTGTTTAGGTATGACTGTCTGTCTGACTGACTGACTGACTGACTGACTGACTGACTGACTGACTGAGTAGTGAGCAAGCGTTTTACCTGGAATGAGCTGATCATTGCGACAGTCATACAGCATTCCCAGGGAGAAGGGCCGTCCCAGTGCTGCTAGAGTCAAGGTTTCGTTTGAGCAAAGATCCATAGTAGGAAGTCACTGGTGGTCAGAATAAAACAAACAGAATAACATGATGCATCACTGGTGGTCAGAACAAAACAAACAGAATAACATGATGCATCACTGCTTGAGTTCAGTCCACTGGTGGTCAGAACTAAACAAACAGAATAACATGATGCATCACTGGTGGTCAGAATAAAACAAACAGAATAACATGATGCATCACAGGTGGTCAGAACAAAACAAACAGAATAACATGATGCTTCTCTGGTGGTCAGAACAAAACAAACAGAATAACATGATGCATCACTGGTGGTCAGAACAAAACAAACAGAATAACATGATGCATCACTGGTGGTCAGAACAAAACAAACAGAATAACATGATGCATCACTGGTGGTCAGAACAAAACAAACAGAATAACATGATGCATCACTGCTTGAGTTCAGTCCACTGGTGGTCAGAATAAAACAAACAGAATAACATGATGCATCACTGGTGGTCAGAACAAAACAAACAGAATAACATGATGCCGTCACCTTTTAAAAATATAGATATAAAATTCAAATAAGAAACAGTTGTCTATTAACCTCAATGTATTGAAAAATGGAAGTTTTCGGATTTTTGAGGAGTTTGTAATTCCCGCCACGCTCTATTATTGGATATTGGCGAGGTGTTCCGCTAGCGGAACATCTAGATGTAAGAGTTTTAAACAGCCTACTACTCGGGCCCAGAGTCAAATATTTGCATATTATTAGTAGATTTGGATAGAAAACACCCTGAAGTTTCGAAAACTGTTTGAATGATGTCTGTGAGTATAACAGAACTCATATGGCAGGCCAAAACCTGAGAGGTATCCAACCAGGAAGTGGGAACTCTGAGGGTTGTAGTCTTTTCAAATGATGTTCTATCCAAACTACAGTGTCTGTGAGTATAACAGAACTCAGGCCAAAACCTGAGAAGATCCATCCTTTTCACTGGATACATACAGGGAAATTGCTGATTGGGTCATACTGCTGAACACACTGCTGAACCTCCAGGTGCCCAAGACAACAACCTTCTAGGAAATACAGTCCACAAGCTTCAGTTATTGGGAAAGGGAAATGGGGATACCTAGTCAGTTGGAAAGGGGGATAACTAGTCAGTTGGAAAGGGGGATACCTAGTCAGTTGGAAAGGGGGATACCTAGTCAGTTGGAAAGGGAAAGGGGGGATACCTAGTCATTTGGAAAGGGGGGATACCTAGTCAGTTGGAAAGGGGGGTACCTAGTCATTTGGAAAGGGGGGATACCTAGTCATTTGGAAAGGGGGGTACCTAGTCATTTGGAAAGGGGGGATACCTAGTCAGTTGGAAAGGGAAAGGGGGATACCTAGTCATTTGGAAAGGGGGGATACCTAGTCAGTTGGAAAGGGAAAGGGGGGATACCTAGTCAGTTGGAAAGGGGGGATACCTAGTCATTTGGAAAGGGGGATACCTAGTCAGTTGGAAAGGGAAAGGGGGGGATACCTAGTCAGTTGGAAAGGGAAAGGGGGGATACCTAGTCAGTTGGAAAGGGGGGATACCTAGTCAGTTGGAAAGGGAAAGGGGGGATACCTAGTCAGTTGGAAAGGGGGGATACCTAGTCAGTTGGAAAGGGAAAGGGGGGATACCTAGTCAGTTGGAAAGGGGGGATACCTAGTCATTTGGAAAGGGGGATACCTAGTCAGTTGGAAAGGGGGGGATACCTAGTCAGTTGGAAAGGGGGGATACCTAGTCAGTTGGAAAGGGGGGATACCTAGTCAGTTGGAAAGGGAAAGGGGATACCTAGTCAGTTGGAAAGGGGGGGATACCTAGTCAGTTGGAAAGGGGGGATACCTAGTCAGTTGGAAAGGGGGGATACCTAGTCAGTTGGAAAGGGAAAGGGGGATACCTAGTCAGTTGGAAAGGGGGGATACCTAGTCAGTTGGAAAGGGAAAGGGGGATACCTAGTCAGTTGGAAAGGGGGGATACCTAGTCAGTTGGAAAGGGAAAGGGGGGATAACTAGTCAGTTGGAAAGGGAAAGGGGGATACCTAGTCAGTTGGAAAGGGGGGATACCTAGTCAGTTGGAAAGGGAAAGGGGGGATACCTAGTCAGTTGGAAAGGGGGGATACCTAGTCAGTTGGAAAGGGGGATACCTAGTCAGTTGGAAAGGGAAAGGGGGATACCTAGTCAGTTGGAAAGGGAAAGGGGGGATACCTAGTCAGTTGGAAAGGGAAGGGGGGATACCTAGTCAGTTGGAAAGGGGGGATACCTAGTCAATTGGAAAGGGAAAGGGGGGATAACTAGTCAGTTGGAAAGGGAAAGGGGGATACCTAGTCAGTTGGAAAGGGAAAGGGGGGATACCTAGTCAGTTGGAAAGGGAAAGGGGGGATAACTAGTCAGTTGGAAAGGGAAAGGGGGATACCTAGTCAGTTGGAAAGGGAAAGGGGGATACCTAGTCAGTTGGAAAGGGGGGATACCTAGTCAGTTGGAAAGGGGGATACCTAGTCAGTTGGAAAGGGAAAAGGGGATACCTAGTCAGTTGGAAAGGGAAAGGGGGGATACCTAGTCAGTTGGAAAGGGAAAGGGGGGATACCTAGTCAGTTGGAAAGGGGGGATACCTAGTCAGTTGGAAAGGGGGGATACCTAGTCAGTTGGAAAGGGAAAAGGGGATACCTAGTCAGTTGGAAAGGGAAAGGGGGGATACCTAGTCAGTTGGAAAGGGGGGATACCTAGTCAGTTGGAAAGGGAAAAGGGGATACCTAGTCAGTTGGAAAGGGAAAGGGGGGATACCTAGTCAGTTGGAAAGGGGGGATACCTAGTCAGTTGGAAAGGGAAAGGGGGGATACCTAGTCAGTTGGAAAGGGAAAGGGGGGATACCTAGTCAGTTGGAAAGGGAAGGGGGGGATACCTAGTCAGTTGGAAGGGAAAAGGGGATACCTAGTCAGTTGGAAAGGGAAAGGGGGGATACCTAGTCAGTTGGAAAGGGAAAGGGGGGATACCTAGTCAGTTGGAAAGGGGGGATACCTAGTCAGTTGGAAGGGAAAGGGGGGATACCTAGTCAGTTGGAAAGGGAAAGGGGGGGATACCTAGTCAGTTGGAAAGGGAAAGGGGGGGATACCTAGTCAGTTGGAAAGGGGGGATACCTAGTCAGTTGGAAAGGGAAAGGGGGATACCTAGTCAGTTGGAAAGGGAAAGGGGGGATACCTAGTCAGTTGGAAAGGGAAAGGGGGGATACCTAGTCAGTTGGAAAGGGAAAGGGGGGATACCTAGTCAGTTGGAAAGGGAAAGGGGGGATACCTAGTCAGTTGGAAAGGGAAAGGGGGGATACCTAGTCAGTTGGAAAGGGAAAGGGGGGATACCTAGTCAGTTGGAAAGGGAAGGGGGGATACCTAGTCAGTTGGAAAGGGAGGGGGATACCTAGTCAGTTGGAAAGGGAAAGGGGGATACCTAGTCAGTTGGAAAGGGAAAGGGGGGATACCTAGTCAGTTGGAAAGGGAAAGGGGGATACCTAGTCAGTTGGAAAGGGGGGATACCTAGTCAGTTGAAAGGGAAAGGGGGATACCTAGTCAGTTGGAAAGGGAAAGGGGGATACCTAGTCAGTTGGAAAGGGGGGATACCTAGTCAGTTGGAAAGGGAAAGGGGGATACCTAGTCAGTTGGAAAGGGGGGGATACCTACGTCAGTTGGAAAGGGAAAGGGGGATACCTAGTCAGTTGGAAAGGGAAAGGGGGGATACCTAGTCAGTTGGAAAGGGAGGGGATACCTAGTCAGTTGGAAAGGGGGGATACCTAGTCAGTTGGAAAGGGGGATACCTAGTCAGTTGGAAAGGGAAAGGGGGGATACCTAGTCAGTTGGAAAGGGAAAGGGGGGTACCTAGTCAGTTGGAAAGGGAGGGGATACCTAGTCAGTTGGAAAGGGAAAGGGGGGATACCTAGTCAGTTGGAAAGGGAAAGGGGGGATACCTAGTCAGTTGGAAAGGGAAAGGGGGGATACCTAAAGGGGGGATACCTAGTCAGTTGGAAAGGGGGATACCTAGTCATTTGGAAAGGGGGGATACCTAGTCAGTTGGAAAGGGAGGGGATACCTAGTCAGTTGGAAAGGGAAAGGGGGGATGCCTAGTCAGTTGGAAAGGGGGATACCTAGTCAGTTGGAAAGGGAAAGGGGGGATACCTAGTCAGTTGGAAAGGGAAAGGGGGGATACCTAGTCAGTTGGAAAGGGAAAGGGGGGATACCTAGTCAGTTGGAAAGGGAAAGGGGGATACCTAGTCAGTTGGAAAGGGGGGATACCTAGTCAGTTGGAAAGGGAAAGGGGGGATACCTAGTCAGTTGTATAGGGAAAAGGGGGGATACCTAGTCAGTTGGAAAGGGAAAGGGGGGATACCTAGTCAGTTGGAAAGGGAAGGGGATACCTAGTCAGTTGGAAAGGGGGGATACCTAGTCAGTTGGAAAGGGAAAGGGGGGATAACTAGTCAGTTGGAAAGGGAAAGGGGGGATACCTAGTCAGTTGGAAAGGGACAGGGGGATACCTAGTCAGTTGGGGGAAAGGGAAAGGAGGGGGATACCTAAGTCAGTTGGAAAGGGAAAGGGGGATACCTAGTCAGTTGGAAAAGGGAAAGGGGGATACCTAGTCAGTTGGAAAAGGGAAAGGGGGGATACCTAGTCAGTTGGAAAAGGGAAAGGGGGGGATACCTAGTCAGTTGGAAAGGGAAAGGGGGGATACCTAAGTCAGTTGGAAAGGGAAAGAGAGGGGGGGATACCTAGTCAGTTGGAAAGGGAAAGGGGGGATACCCTAGTCAGTTGGAAAGGGAAAGGGGGATACCTAGTCAGTTGGAAAGGGGAAAGGGGGGGATACTAGTCAGTGGGAAAAGGGAAAGGGGGATACCTAGTCAGTTGGAAAGGGAAAGGGGGATACCTAGTCAGTTGGAAAGGGAAAGGGGGATACCTAGTCAGTTGGAAAGGGAAAGGGGGATAACTAGTCAGTTGGAAAGGGAAAGGGGATACCTAGTCAGATGGAAAGGGAAAGGGGGGATTACCTAGTCAGTTGGAAAGGGACAAGGGGATACCTAGTCAGTTGGAAAGGGGGGGAACCCTAGTCAGTTGGAAAGGGGGATACCTAGTCAGTTGGAAAGGGAAGGGGGATACCTAGTCAGTTGGAAAGGGAAAGGGGGGCTACCTAGTCAGTTGGAAAGGGGGATACCTAGTCAGTTGGAAAGGGAAAGGGGGGATACCTAGTCAGTGAAAGGGGGATACCCTAGTCAGTGGAAAGGGAAAGGGGGATACCTAGTCAGTTGGACAAGGGGGATACCTAGTCAGTTGGAAAGGGAAAGGGGGGATACCTAGTCAGTTGTAAAGGGAAAGGGGGATACCTAGTCAGTTGGAAAGGGAAAGGGGGATACCTAGTCAGTTGGGAAAGGGAAAGGGGGGATACCTAGTCAGGTTGGAAAGGGAAGGGGGATACCTAGTCAGTTGGAAAGGGAAAGGGGGGATACCTAGTCAGTTGGAAAGGGGGGATACCTAGTCATTGAAGGGGGATACTAGTCAGTTGGAAAGGGAAAGGGGGATACCTAGTCAGTTGGAAAGGGGGGGGATACCTAGTCAGTTGGAAAGGGGGATACCTAGTCAGTTGGAAAAGGGAAAGGGGGAGACCTAGTCAGTTGGAAAGGAAAGGGGGGATACCTAGTCAGTTGGAAAGAGGGGGGATACCTAGTCAGTTGGAAAGGGAAAGGGGGGATACCTAGTCAGTTGGAAAGGGAAAGGGGGGATACCTAGTCAGTTGGAAAGGGAAAGGGGGGATACCTAGTCAGTTGGAAAGGGGGGATACCTAGTCAGTTGGAAAGGGGGGATACCTAGTCAGTTGGAAAGGGAAAGGGGATACCTAGTCAGTTGGAAAGGGAAAGGGGGATACCTAGTCAGTTGGAAAGGGGGGATACCTAGTCAGTTGGAAAGGGGGATACCTAGTCAGTTGGAAAGGGGGGATACCTAGTCAGTTGGAAAGGGCAAGGGGGGATACCTAGTCAGTTGGAAAGGGAAAGGGGGGATACCTAGTCAGTTGGAAAGGGAAAGGGGGGATACCTAGTCAGTTGGAAAGGAAAGGGGGGATACTAGTCAGTTGGAAAGGTGGGATACCTAGTCAGTTGGAAAGGGAAAGGGGGGTACCTAGTCAGTTGGAAAGGGGGATACCTAGTCAGTTGGAAAGGGAAAGGGGGATACCTAGTCAGTTGGAAAGGGGGATACCTAGTCAGTTGGAAAGGGAAAGGGGGATACCTAGTCAGTTGGAAAGGGAAAGGGGGATACCTAGTCAGTTGGAAAGGGAAAGGGGGATACCTAGTCAGTTGGAAAGGGGGATACCTAGTCAGTTGGAAAGGGAAAGGGGGATACCTAGTCAGTTGGAAAGGGGGGATACCTAGTCAGTGGAAAGGGAAAGGGGGATACCTAGTCAGTTGGAAGGAAAGGGGGATAGTCAGTGGAAAGGGGGATACCTAGTCAGTTGGAAAGGGAAAGGGGGGATACCTAGTCAGTTGGAAAGGGGGATACCTAGTCAGTTGGAAAGGGAAAGGGGGGATACCTAGTCAGTTGGAAAGGGGGGATACCTAGTCAGTTGGAAAGGGGGGATACCTAGTCAGTTGGAAAGGGAAAGGGGGGTACCTAGTCAGTTGGAAAGGGAAAGGGGGGATACCTAGTCAGTTGGAAAGGGGGGATACCTAGTCAGTTGGAAAGGGAAAGGGGGGATACCTAGTCAGTTGGAAAGGGGGGATACCTAGTCAGTGGAAAGGGGGGATACCTAGTCAGTTGGAAAGGGAAGGGGGGGATACCTAGTCAGTTGGAAAGGGGGGATACCTAGTCAGTTGGAAGGGAAAGGGGGGATACCTAGTCAGTTGGAAAGGGAAAGGGGGATACCTAGTCAGTTGGAAAGGGAAAGGGGGATACCTAGTCAGTTGGAAAGG
Organism: Salmo trutta; assembly: GCF_901001165.1. Classification (NCBI taxonomy): domain Eukaryota; kingdom Metazoa; phylum Chordata; class Actinopteri; order Salmoniformes; family Salmonidae; genus Salmo; species Salmo trutta. Next base: position 46,526 of record NW_021822764.1, on the reverse strand, counting down.
GGGGATACCTAGTCAGTTGGAAAGGGGGGATACCTAGTCAGTTGGAAAGGGGGATACCTAGTCAGTTGGAAAGGGGGGATACCTAGTCAGTTGGAAAGGGAAAGGGGGGATACCTAGTCAGTTGGAAAGGGAAAGGGGGGATACCTAGTCAGTTGGAAAGGGGGGATACCTAGTCAGTTGGAAAGGGGGGATACCTAGTCAGTTGGAAAGGGCAAGGGGGGATACCTAGTCAGTTGGAAAGGGAAAGGGGGATACCTAGTCAGTTGGAAAGGGAAAGGGGGGATACCTAGTCAGTTGGAAAGGGAAAGGGGGGATACCTAGTCAGTTGGAAAGGGGGGATACCTAGTCAGTTGGAAAGGGAATCTTCCGTATTTAACCCAACCCCTCTGAATCAGAGAGGTGCGGGCGGCTGCTTTAATCGACATCCACGTCATTGGCTCCCAGGGTGCAGTTGTTGTTAGGGGTTAACTGCCTTGTTCAAGGGCAGAACGACAGATGTTTACCTTGTGGGCTAGGGGATTCGATCCAGCAACCTTTCGGTTACTGGCCCAACACTCCTATCTGACCAGCAGATTACAATCTTGGCGATTGACGCTCAGACAGTCCTGGCTACTCCACAAAGTTTTTGACTTATTCCCTTTTAGATGATTTACTTTGTGGAATTTTTTCCCTTCTCTCCATTCTCCCCCTTCTCTCCCTTCACCTCCTCTCCTCTCACCTCTCCCTTCTCCTCTCCCTTCTCCTCCTCTCCCTTCTCCTCTCTACCTTCTCCTCTCCCTTCTCCTCTCCCTTCTCCTCTCCCTTCTCCTCTCTACCTTCTCCTCTCCCTTCTCCTCTCCCTCTCTCCCTCTCTCCCTTCTCCTCTCCCTTCTCCTCTCCCTTCTCCTCTCCCTCTCTCCCTTCTCCTCTCCCTTCTCCTCTCCCTTCTCCTCTCCCTTCTCCTCTCCCTTCTCCTCTCCCTCTCTCCCTTCTCCTCTACCTTCTCCTCTCCCTTCTCCTCTCCCTTCTCCTCTCCCTCTCTCCTCTCCTCTCCCTTCTCCTCTCCCTTCTCCTCTCCCTTCTCCTCTCCCTTCTCCTCCCTCTCTCCCTCTCCTCCCTCTCTCCCTTCTCCTCTCCCTCCTCTTCCTTCTCCTCTCCTCTCCCTTCCTCTCCTCTCCTCTCACTTCCTCTCCCCTCTCCTCTCCCTTCCTCTCCCCTCTCCTCTCCCTTCTCCTCTCCCTTCCTCTCCCTCTCCCTCTCCCTCTCCCTCTCCCTCTCCCTCTCCCTCTCCCTCTCCCTCCCTGTCCCTCTCTCTGTTTGTCTCAGTGCTTTTGTGGAACCTGTGATAGTAAGGGGAAGATAACATCACGTGGGAACTGGTTCAGCAACATTCAACTGATCCATATCAGACTGGCTGCTACTACATCACACCACAAACACAGGGGGAGAGAGAGAGAGTTAGAGAGAGAGTTAGAGAGAGAGAGAGAGAGAGAGAGAGAGAGAGAGAGAGAGAGAGACAGAGAGAGAGAGAGAGAGAGAGAGGGTGCCATTTCCAGACCCAGAGAGAGAGAGAGAGACGTGCCATTTCCAGCCCCAGGGAAATGTGCTCATCTGTGGGGACACAAATGCGACACAGGAACACTACCTGATCTAACGAGCACACGAGGGGACAGCTTTATCACAGGCCATAGTGTTTCTAACTGTCTTCATCTCCCCATAGAAACAACATTGACAGCACCATCAACAAAAATGATGGGCCCCAAAACAGCACAGAAGAATAGCAGAAAGCAACCTGGAACCAAAATATCCAAACACTCTCAGATAACTTTCTGGATACCACATTCACTCACAGTAAAGAAGGCATCTATCTAGCAGTAAAACATCAGAATCTGACTCCCTCTGTCCTCTCTTTCCCTCTATCATTCCAGGTGGGAATGAATGTGTGTGTGTGTGTGTGTGTGTGTGTGTGTGTGTGTGTGTGTGTGTGTGTGTGTGTGTGTGTGTGTGTGTGTGTGTGTGTGTGTGTGTGTGTGTGTGTGTGTGTGTGTGTGTGGATGAAGGCCAGAGCAGCATTCCGATACGTGGGGGTGTTTCCAGCACACCTTGTTCAAACCATCCTGAATGACGACTCGCATTCTCTCCCTCTCTCAGATGAACAGATGAATATCAGTTTCTGTTTAGAGTAGAACACACACACCCTTCTACTAACACACTGAAGCCTCAGGACCCTCATCCAGCTGGTCCTGGGGCTGAGTTCACTAACCTGTTCTACTAACACACTGAAGCCTCAGGACCCTCATCCAGCTGGTCCTGGGGCTGAGTTCACAAACCTGTTCTACTAACACACTGAAGCCTCAGGACCCTCATCCAGCTGGTCCTGGGGCTGAGTTCACAAACCTGTTCTACTAACACACTGAAGCCTCAGGACCCTCATCCAGCTGGTCCTGGGGCTGAGATCACTAACCTGTTCTACTAACACACTGAAGCCTCAGGACCCTCATCCAGCTGGTCCTGGGGCTGAGATCACTAACCTGTTCTACTAACACACTGAAGCCTCAGGACCCTCATCCAGCTGGTCCTGGGGCTGAGTTCACAAACCTGTTCTACTAACACACTGAAGCCTCAGGACCCTCATCCAGCTGGTCCTGGGGCTGAGATCACTAACCTGTTCTACTAACACACTGAAGCCTCAGGACCCTCATCCAGCTGGTCCTGGGGCTGAGTTCACTAACCTGTTCTACTAACACACTGAAGCCTCAGGACCCTCATCCAGCTGGTCCTGGGGCTGAGTTCACAAACCTGTTCTACTAACACACTGAAGCCTCAGGACCCTCATCCAGCTGGTCCTGGGGCTGAGTTCACAAACCTGTTCTACTAACACACTGAAGCCTCAGGACCCTCATCCAGCTGGTCCTGGGGCTGAGTTCACAAACCTGTTCTACTAACACACTGAAGCCTCAGGACCCTCATCCAGCTGGTCCTGGGGCTGAGTTCCCTAACCTGTTCTACTAACACACTGAAGCCTCAGGACCCTCATCCAGCTGGTCCTGGGGCTGAGTTCCCTAACCTGTTCTACTAACACACTGAAGCCTCAGGACCCTCATCCAGCTGGTCCTGGGGCTGAGATCACTAACCTGTTCTACTAACACACTGAAGCCTCAGGACCCTCATCCAGCTGGTCCTGGGGCTGAGATCACTAACCTGTTCTACTAACACACTGAAGCCTCAGGACCCTCATCCAGCTGGTCCTGGGGCTGAGATCACTAACCTGTTCTACTAACACACTGAAGCCTCAGGACCCTCATCCAGCTGGTCCTGGGGCTGAGTTCACTAACCTGTTCTACTAACACACTGAAGCCTCAGGACCCTCATCCAGCTGGTCCTGGGGCTGAGTTCACTAACCTGTTCTACTAACACACTGAAGCCTCAGGACCCTCATCCAGCTGGTCCTGGGGCTGAGATCACTAACCTGTTCTACTAACACACTGAAACCTCAGGACCCTCATCCAGCTGGTCCTGGGGCTGAGTTCACAAACCTGTTCTACTAACACACTGAAGCCTCAGGACCCTCATCCAGCTGGTCCTGGGGCTGAGATCACTAACCTGTTCTACTAACACACTGAAGCCTCAGGACCCTCATCCAGCTGGTCCTGGGGCTGAGTTCACAAACCTGTTCTACTAACACACTGAAGCCTCAGGACCCTCATCCAGCTGGTCCTGGGGCTGAGTTCACAAACCTGTTCTACTAACACACTGAAGCCTCAGGACCCTCATCCAGCTGGTCCTGGGGCTGAGTTCACAAACCTGTTCTACTAACACACTGAAGCCTCAGGACCAGAACATCCAATCAATCAGAATAAACCAAATTACAACACAGTGAAAACAAAACTACATTGCTTATTGGGAAACACAAGCACAAACACAAAGCAAAATGCAGTGCTCTCTGGCCCTAAATCGACAGTACACCGTGGCTAACTATTTGACCATGGTTACTGATCAAAACCTTGACAAAGTACAGGCTCAGTGAGCACAGCCTTGCCATTGAGAAGGGTAGACAAAGGAAAACCTGGCTCCCTGTAGAGGAAAGGCTGTGCACAACAGCAGAACCTGAGACGGAGCTGCATTTCCTGACAAAATGTAAAAAATATAGAACAATTAGAGAGTGTCATTTCCCCAAATTTGAAACCCTTATTCAAGGTTTCAAAGACCTCTCTGATGAGGATAGACTACCCGTCCTGTTGGGGGAGGACGCAGAGAGCTGTGTGTTGGCAGCGCACTACATTGCTGCCTGCCATAAGTTGAGGGACAGTGTCTGACAGACCAATAAACCTGCACATGTCCTCTACTGTATGCTTATTGTTATTGTTGAATGTGTTGGTTATTTTGACCCTTGGTTATTGTTGTTACTGTTGTCCCGTTGACAATTTTGATTCTCATTTTTATTTATTTTTATATTGATAAATATCCAAAATAAGCTTTGGCAATATGTACATTGTTACGTCATGCCAATAAAGCAAATTGAATTGTATTGAATTGAATTGTATTGAATTGAATTGAATTGAATTGAATTGAATTGAATTGAATTGAATTGAGAGAGAGGAGAGAGAGAAAGAGAGAGGAGAGAGAGAAAGAGAGAGAGAGAGAGAGGGAGAGAGAGAGAGAGCGAGACAGAGAGAGAGACAGAGAGAGAGAGAGAGAGACAGAGAGAGAGGGTCTTACCAGGTGTAGTGTTGGGGTGAGAGTCAGATCATCAGTTCTGTTGCCACCATTTAAAAGTCCAACTGTCAGTGTCTCCTCTCCTCTCTTCTCTCTCCTCTCCTCTCTTCTGTTCCCTCTCTGTCTTTTCCTTTCCTCTGTCACCTTCTCTCTCTCTCTCTCTCTCCGTCCACTCGTTCTTCCAGTCCGTCTAGTTTCCTCCTGTCTTCAATGACAGGATCGCAGAGCGGCAGTTAGCTCAGCTGGGTTTGGGGTTGGTTAACAGCCCTGGACTGAACACACAGCCAGAGAAACACAGCCCTGGACTGAACACACAGCCAGAGAAACACAGCCCTGGACTGAACACACAGCCACAGAAACACAGCCCTGGACTGAACACACAGCCAGAGAAACACAGCCCTGGACTGAACACACAGCCAGAGAAACACAGCCCTGGACTGAACACACAGCCAGAGAAACACAGCCCTGGACTGAACACACAGCCAGAGAAACACAGCCCTGGACTGAACACACAGCCAGAGAAACACAGCCCTGGATTGAACACACAGCCAGAGAAACACAGCCCTGGACTGTACACAGAGCCAGAGGGGGGGGGGGGGGGGGTGAGGAAAGAAATAAAACAACAGTAAAAAGACATTTGAAAATAAGAGTAGCAAGGCGATATACAGGCACCGGCTAGTCAGGCTGATTGAGGTAGTATGTACATGTAGGTATGGTTAAAGTGACTATGCATATATGATAAACAGAGAGTAGCAGCAGCATAAAGAGGGGTTGGGGGGAGGGCACACAATGCAAATAGTCCGGGTAACCATTTGGTTACCTGTTCGGGAGTCTTATGGCTTGGGGGTAAAAACTGTTGAGAAGCCTTTTTGTCCTAGACTTGGCACTCCGGTACCGCTTGCCATGCGGTAGTAGAGAGAACAGTCTATGACTGGGGTGGCTGGGGTCTTTGACAATTTTTAGGGCCTTCCTCTGACACCGCCTGGTATAGAGGTCCTGGATGGCAGGCAGCTTTTCCCCAGTGATGTACTGGACCGTACGCACTACCCTCTGTAGTGCCTTGCAGTCAGAGGCCGAGCAATTGCAGTACCAGGCAGTGATGCAACCGTTCAGGATGCTCTCGATGGTGCAGCTGTAGAACCTTTTGAGGATCACGGGACCCATGCCAAATATTTTTAGTTTCCTCAGGGGGAATAGGTTTTGTCATGCCCTCTTCACGACTGTCTTGGTGTGTTTGGACCATTCTAGTTTGTTGTTGATGTGGACACCAAGGAACTTGAAGCTCTCAACCTGCTCCTCTACAGCCCCGTCGATGAGAATGGGAGCGTGCTCGGTGCTCCTTTTCCTGTAGTCCACAATCATCTCCTTAGTCTTGGTTACGTTGAGGGATAGGTTGTTATTCTGGCACCACCCGGCCAGGTCTCTGACCTCCTCCCTATAGGCTGTCTCGTCATTGTCGGTGATCAGGCCTACCACTGTTGTGTCGTCTGCAAACTTAATGATGGTGTTGGAGTTGTGCCTGGCCATGCAGTCGTGGGTGAACAGGGAGTACAGGAGGGGACTGAGCACGCACCCCTGGGGAGCTCCAGTGTTGAGGATCAGCGTGGCGGATGTGTTGCTACCTACCCTCACAACCTGGGGGCGGTCTGTCAGGAAGTCCAGGATCCAGTTGCAGAGGAAGGTGTTTAGTCTCAGGATCCTTAGCTTAGTGATGAGCTTTGAGGGTACTATGGTGTTGAACGCTGAGCTGTAGTCAATGAATAGCATTCTCACATAGGTGTTCCTTTTGTCCAGGTGGGAAAGGGCAGTGTGGAGTGCAATAGAGATTGCATCATCTGCAAATTGGAGTGGGTCTAGTGTTTCTGGGATAATGGTGTTAATGTGAGCCATTACCAGCCTTTCAAAGCACTTCATGGCTACAGACGTGAGTGCTACGGGTCGGTAGTCATTTAGGCAGGTTACGTTAGTGTTCTTGGGCACAGGGACTATGGTGGTCTGTTTGAAACATGTTGGTATTACAGACTCAATCAGGGACATGTTGAAAATGTCAGTGAAGACACTTGCCAGTTGGTCAGCACATGCCCGGAGTACACGTCCTGGTAATCCGTCTGGCCCTGCAGCCTTGTGTCGGCTACGGAGAGCGTGATCACACAGTCGTCCGGAACATCTGATGCTCTCATGCATGTTTCAGTGTTACCTGCCTTGAAGTGAGCATAGAAGTAATTTAGCTCGTCTGGTAGGCTCGTGTCACTGGGCAGCTTGCGTCTGTGCTTCCCTTTGTAGTCTGTAGTAGTTTGCAAGCCCTGCCACATCTGTCGAGCGTCGAAGCCGGTGTAGTATGATTCAATCTTAGTCCTGTATTGACACTTTGCCTGGTTCGTCGCAGTGCATAGCGGGATTTATTATAAGCTTCTGGGTTAGAGTCCCGCTCCTTGAAAGCGGCAGCTCTACACTTTAGCTCAGTGCGGATATTGCCTGTAATCCATGGCTTCTGGTTGGGGTATGTACGTACGGTCACTGTGGAGAAGATGTCATCGATGCACTTATTGATGAAGGCTGGTGACTGAGGTGGTGTACTCCTCAATGCCATCGGATGAATCCCGGAACATATTCCAGTCTGTGATAACAAAACAGTCCTGTAGTTTAGCATCTGCTTCATCTGACCACTTTTTATTGACCGAGTCACTGGTGCTTTCTACTTTAGTTTTTGGAGGATCAGGAGGATAGAATTATGGTCAGATTTGCCAAATGTAGGGCTATGGAGAGCTTTGTTCACATCTCTGTGTGTGGAGTAAAGGTGGTTGCACATTTAACATGCTGGTAGAAATGAGGTAAAAACGGATTTAAGTTTAAGTTTCCCTGCATTAAAGTCCCCGGCCACTAGGAGCGCCACCTCTGGATGAGCGTTTTCCTGTTTGCTTATGGCGGAATACAGCTCATTGAGTGCGGTCTTAGTGCCAGCATCGGTTTGTGGGAGTAAATAGACAGCTACGAAAAAATACAGATGAAAACTATCTTGGTAAATAGTGTGGTCTACAGCTTATCATGAGGTACTCTACCTCAGGCACGGTATTGTAGTCTATATAGGGAATAGGGTTCTGACCAGACATATTGTAGTCTGTATAGGGAATAGGGTCTACAGCTTATCATGAGATACAAAACCTTGAGACTTCGTTAGATTTCGTGCACCAGCTGTTGTTTACAAATATACATAGACCGCCACCCCTTGTCTTACCAGAGGCGGCTGTTCTATCCTGCCGAAAAAGTGTATAACCCCCCAGCTGTATGTTATTCATGTCGTCGTTCAGCCACGACTCGGTGAAACATAAGATATTACAGTTTTTAATGTCCCGTTGGTAGGATAATCTTGATCGTAGGTCTTCCATTTTGTTTTCCTATGATTGCACATTGGCCAATAGAACGGATGGCAGTGGGGGTTTACTCGCTCGCCTAAAGCAGCCTGACCTCCGCCACCTTTTTCTCCGTCTTCTCTTCACGCAAATGACGGGGGATCTGGGCCCGTTCCCGGGAGAGCAGTATATCCTTCGTGTCGGACTCCTTAAAGGAAAAAGCTTCTTCCTGTTTGAGGTGAGTAATCGCTGTTCTGAATCTCCAGAAGTTATTTTCGGTCATAAGAGACGGTAGCGGCAACATTATGTACAAAATAAGTTTAAAAAAATAAGTTACAAACAACGCAAAAAAAAACTAAGAAAATAGCAGAGCTGGTTGGGAGCCCGTAAAACGTCAGGAATCCTCGCTGGCGCCATTCTACTTCATTCTAAGCATACAGCCAAAGCAATACTGGACTGGCTTCATATCAAGAATGTGAAAGTCCTTGAGTTGTCCAGCCAAAGCCCAGACTTGAATCCCATTTGGAAAAATCTGTGGAAAGACTTGAAGATTGCTGTTCATTGCCACTCCCCATCTAACTTAAATTTTCTTTGGGGAGAAAATCCCCAAATGCTGATACAGAATGTATTCAGACAAATGAAATTAAATGAAATCTAATTTATTTATATAGCCCTTCTTACATCAGCTGATATCTCAAAGTGCTGTACAGAAACCCAGCCTAAAACCCCAAACAGCAAGCAATGCAGGTGTACGCCATCAAAGGTGTTTCTACAAAGCATTGTGTGTGAATACTTTTATTTATTTAACCTTTATATAACTAGGCAAGTCAGTTAATAACAAATTCTTATTTACAATGACAGCCTTCCAGGGAACAGTGGGGTTAACTGCCTTGTTCAGGGGGCAGAACAACAGATTTTTACCTTGTCAGCCAGGAGATTCGATCCAGCAACCTTTCGGAAACTGACCCAACTCTCTAACCACTAGGCTACCTGCCGCCCAAGGCGAATTTTCTTATGCAAATCGTATTATTTCTGTATTTCATTTTCAATAAATTTGAAAACATTTCTATTTATGTTTTCACTTTGTCATTATGGGGTATTGTTTAGTGAGGGGGGAAAAAATGATTTAATCAATTTTGAATTCAGGCTGTAACAACAAAATGTGGAGTAAATCAATGTGGGTTGAACACTTCCTGAAGGCGCTGTATACTGTTGTAATGATGCCCCGGGTGGAGCACTGGGAAACAAAACAACACAGAGTTTATGCCTTTCGATAGCCTAACACCTCAGAGATGTCTTAAACGCATGCATTAGGATAGGATCATTTCCATTAGCGGGAATGACTGACCATTAGGCTAGATAGGATAATGAACCATTAGCAGGACTGACCATTAGGCTAAACTTTACAATAAGACTCAAATCTATTGTGAAAAGACAGAAACACTGGAAGAAAGTCTTTAATTTTCATCTGCATGTCATGTATTTCACTGGGGGAAGTAACGTTGGTTAGTGAAGAGTCCATTCACTTCCTCCCTGAACATCTAGAAGTTAGAGTGTAACAGAACGGAGGTGGAACTGGACACCCTGCGCACTGTATTGCTTCAACATGTTGTTTCATCTGGCCTCTGTCTCCATACTAGTTTGGTGTTGGGCAAAACCATCTGGTCTCTGTTTCCATACTAGTTTGTTGTTGGGCAAAACCATCTGGCCTCTGTTTCCATACTAGTTTGTTGTTGGGTAAAGCCATCTGGCCTTTGTCTCCAAACTAGTTTGTTGTTGGTAAAAACCATCTGGCCTTTGTTTCCATACCAGTATGTTGTTGGGCAAAGCCATCTGGCCTCTGTTTCCATACCAGTTTATTGTTGGGCAAAGCCATCTGGGTAAAGCCATCTGGCCTCTGTTTCCATACCAGTTTATTGTTGGGCAAAGCCATCTGGGTAAAGCCATCTGGCCTCTGTTTCCATACCAGTTTGTTGTTGGGCAAAGCCATCTGGCCTCTGTTTCCATACTAGTTTGTTGTTGGGAAAAACCATCTGGCCTCTGTTTCCATACTAGTTTGGTGTTGGGCAAAGCCATCTGGCCTCTGTTTCCATACTAGTTTGTTGTTGGGCAAAACCATCTGGCCTCTGTTTCCATACCAGTTTGTTGTTGGGCAATAGTTTAAACACTGTTCTCTCTATGAGGTGACTGGATTATGGAGAGTAAATTGTTTGCCCCCCCTCATTAATACCCCATAATGACAAAGCAAAAACAGGTTTATAGACATTTTTGCACATCAATATTTTTGAAATATCACATTTACAAAAGTATTCAGACCCTTTAACTCAGTACTTTGTTGAAGCACCTTTGGCAGTGATTACAGCCTCGAGTCTTCTTGGGTATGATGCTACAAGCTTGGCACACCTGTATTTGGGGAGTTTCTCCCATTCTTCTCTGCAGATCCTCTCAAGCTCTGTCAGGTTGGATGGGGAGCGTCGCTGCACAGATATTTTCAGGTCTCTCCAGAGATGTTCAATCGGGTTCAAGTCCGGGCTCTGGCTGGGCCACTCAAGGACATTCAGAGACTTGTCCCGACGCCACTCCTGCATTGTCTTGGCTGTGTGCTTAGGGTTGTTGTCCTGTTGGAAGCTGAACCTTCACCCCAGTCTGAAGTCCTGAGCGCTCTGGAGCAGGTTTTCATCAAGGATCTCTCTGTACTTTTCTTTGTTAATTTTCCCTCCATCCTGACTAGTCTCCCTGCCACTGAAAAACATCCCCACAGCATGATGCTGCCACCACCATGCTTCACCGTAAGAATGGTGCCAGGTTTCCTCCAGACGTGACGCTTTGCATTCAGGCCAAAGAGTTCAATCTTGGCTTTATCAGACCGGAGAATCTTGTTTCTCATGGTCTGAGAGTCCTTTTTGGCAAACTCCAAGCGGGCTGTCATCTGCCTTCTACTGAGAAGTGGCTTCCGTCTGGCCACTCTACCATAAAGGTCTGATTGGTGGAGTGCTGCAGAGACGGTTGTCCTTCTGGAAGGTTCTCCCATCTCCACAGAGGAACTCTGGAGCTCTGTCAGAATGACCATCGGGTTCTTGGTCACCTCCCCGACCAAGGCCATTCTCCCATGATTCCTCAATTTGGCCGGGCGGCCAGCTCTAGGAAGAGTCTTGGCGGTTCCAAACTTCTTCCATTTAAGAATGATGGAGGCCACTGTGTTCTGGGGACCTTCAATACTGCAGAAATGTTTTGGTACCCTTCCCCAGATCTGTGCCTCGACACAATCCTGTCTCGGAGCTCTACGGACAATTCCTTCAACCTCTTGGCTTGGTTGTTGCTCTGACATGTCCTGTCAACTGTGGGACCTTATATAGACAGGTGTCTGCCGTTCCAAATCATGTGGAATCAATTGAATTGACGACAGGTGGACTCCAATCAAGTTGTTGAAACATCTCAAGGATGATCAATGGAAACAGGATGCACCTGAGCTCAATTTTGA
>NW_021822764.1:0-30000 GCF_901001165.1 Salmo trutta | reverse complement strand
TTGAGTTAGCGGCCTGAGCTTGAGAGTTGGCGGCCTGAGCTAGAGAGTTGGCGGCCAATAGCGGCCTGAGCTAGAGAGTTAGCGGCCAATAGCGGCCTGAGCTAGAGAGTTAGCGGCCTGAGCTAGAGAGTTAGCGGCCTGAGTTTGAGTTAGCAGCCTGAGCTTGAGTTAGCGGCCTGAGCTTGAGTTAGCGGCCTGAGCTTGAGAGTTGGCGGCCTGAGCTAGAGAGTTGGCGGCCTGAGCTAGAGAGTTGGCGGCCAATAGCGGCCTGAGCTAGAGAGAGATTGAAAACGTAAGAGAACACAACAGCCAGCTAGCTGGTCTGCACATGCTCTGAGGGTGTGACTAAGAATGCCGTTTGGGCCGGCAGCCATGCGAGTGTTAACACGTTTAAATGACTTATGTCCTCAGTGGAGACCGTGAGTATGTAGCCTACGTTGTCCTCGGCAGCTCAGGGTCATCCAATCATGAGAAAAAGGAGTTTAGTTCCTCCGGTAGGGTGGCGTTGGTGACTGCGATGTGGCTGGCTTTCTTTTTATAATCCATGATCGTTAGGAGCCCCTGTCACATACTGCCTTGTGTCTGACCCGTTGAATTGCTCCTCCACTTTGTCTCTATAGGCACATAATCAAGATCATCCAAGACCTCAGCCCCCCGAGCCACGGCCTGTTCACCCCACTACCATCTAGAAGGAGGAGACAGTACAGGTGCATCAAAGCTGGGACCGAGAGACTGAAAAACAGCTTCTATCTCAAGGCCATCAGACTGTTAAACAGTCACCATTAGCCAGCCTCCACCCAGTACCCTGCCATGATCTTTAGTCCCTGTTAACAACCGGCTACAACCCGGTACTCTACCCTGCACCTTAGAGACTGCTGCCCTATGAGTTATTGAACAATGGTCACTTTAATCATGTTTACATACTGTTTTACCCACTTCACATGTACACTACCGGACAAACGTTTTAGAACACCTACTCATTCAAGGGTTTTTCTTTATTTTTACTATTTTCTACATTGTAGAATAATAGTGAAGAGATCAAACCTATGAAATAACACATATGGAATCATGTAGTAACCAAAAAAGTGATAAACAAATCAAAATATATTTTAGATTCTTTAAAGTAGCCACCCTTTGCCTTGATGACAGCTTTGCACACACTTACAGTCATGAGTGGACACATTTATCATATGGGTGGTCCTGGGAATTGAACCCACTACCCTAGTGATTCCAATGCCATGCTCTACCAACTGAGCTAATGTACAAATGACCAGCATTTAAAAATGTGATTTTACATTTGATTACAAGGATTTGGGATCCTTGGCAAATTTCTGGGATCACAGATAAATTATATAGTTCTAGGCTCTGATCAAGTTGTCGTAGGTTGCATAAAATGAGCAGGTCGAAGACGTTCATTTTCAAGCCAATGGGCACGTTCAAGAGCGAATGACATGGCTTGTGGTGCTGGTGAGGAAATGGTAGGAGGGTTGGCCCCTGACAGCACCACAGGGTGCCAATAATTTTGATACCTATCTTGTTAAACAAATTCTCTTCTCTGAGCAATACACGCCATACGCATCGCGCCATTAGGCTTAACCCACTTGGTGGGAATTGTAACATGGCTCATATAGCGAGGACCTCTACTATATTCACTTAACTTCATGATAATGAATGACTCCTTAGTGATTGTTTCCTGGAAAACAGTGATTAACCTTTCTGGGGCAGGTGGGACGCTGTTCACTCGCCAACAGCCAGTGAAATAGCAGGGCGCCAAGTTCAAAACAACTAAAATCTCATAATTCAAATTTCTCAAACATACTACTATTTTACACCATTTTAAAGATACACTTCTCCTGAATCGAACCACGTTGTCCAATTTCAAAAAGGCTTTACAGCGAAAGCAAAACAGATTATGTTAGGACACCACCTAAACAAAAATAAACACACAGCCATTTTCAATGCAAGGACAGGCGTCACCAAAAGCAGAAAACCAGCTAAAATTATGCACTAACCTTTGACGATCTTCATCAGATGACACTCCTAGGACTTTATGTTAGACAATACATGCATTTTTTCATTTTTTCAAATTCATATTTATATCAAAAAAAAACATTTTACATTGGTGCGTGACGTTCAGAAAATGTATTCACCCCAAAACCTCCGGTGAATGGGCACATCAATTTAGAGAAATACTCATCATAAACGTTGACAAAATATATAACAATTAATTAACCTGTTAGGGCTAGGGGGCAGTATTTACACCGCCGGATAAAAAACGTACCCGATTTAATCTGGTTACCACTCCTACCCAGTAACTAGAATATGCATATACTTATTACATATGGATAGAAAACACCCTAAAGTTTCTAAAACTGTTTGAATGGTGTCTGTGAATATAACAGAACTCATTTGGTAGGCCAAAACGTGAGAAGATTCTGTACAGGAAGTACCCTGTCTGACCAATTCTTCCCCTTCTTTGTCATCTCTATCTATTACAAAGGATCTCTGCTGTTACGTGACACTTCCTACGGCTCCAATGGGCTCTCAGAGCCCGGGAAAAACCTGAATGACGTAATTCAAAGCCCTGGCTGAAACACACGAGCGCTTTTGCTAAGTGGTCTACCAGAGGACAATGGGCTTAGGCGCGGGCACTGGCCGCCCCCGCCTTTCTGTTTTTCCCTCTGTTTACAGACACGCAGATTCCAGATCGGAATATTATCGCTTTTCTACGAGATAAATTGCATAAAAATTGATTTTAAACAGAGGTTGACATGCTTCGAAGTACGGTAATGGAATATTTCAAATTTTCTTGTCACGTTATGCGCCATGCGCACGACCGTGATTTACCATTCTGATAGTGTCTAGAACTCACGAACAAAACGTCGCTGATGGAACATAACGATGGATTATTTGGGACCAAACCTACATTTGTTATTGAAGTAGAAGTCCTGGGAGTGCATTCTGACAAAGAACAGGAAAGGTAAGACCATTTTTCTTATAGTAAATGTGATTTTGGTGAAGGCTAAACTTGCCGGGTGTCTAAATAGGGCTATGTACTTAGAATATTAAATACTAAATTACTCACGATAAACGTTCACAAAAAACATAATTATTTTAAGAATTATAGATACAGAACTCCTTTATGCAATCGCGGTGTCCGATTTTAAAATAGCTTTTCGGTGAAAGCACATTTTGCAATATTCTGAGTAGATAGCCCGGCCATCACAGGCTAGCTATTTTGACACCCACCAAGTTTGGTACTCACAAAACTCAGATTTACTATAAGAAAAATTGGATTACCTTTGCTGTTCTTTGTCAGAATGCACTCCCAGGACTTTTAGTTTACACCCAATGTTGTTTTGGTTCCAAATAATCCATAGTTATATCCAAATAGCGCCGTTTTGTTCGTGTGTTCAAGACACTATCCGAAGGGTAACGAAAGGTGACGCGCCGGCGCATATCGTGACAAAAATTTCCATTACCGTACTTCGAAGCATGTCAAACGCTGTTTAAAATCAATTTTTATGCGATTTTTCTCGTAAAATAGCGATAATATTCCGACCAGGAGACATTGTTTTTGTTCAAAGACTGAAAATGTAAAATGGACTCTTCACGTGCATGCGTGCGCCCGTTTCATTGTTCTCAGATCGACCACTATCCAAATGCGCTACTGTTTTTCAGCCAGGTACTGCAGAGTCATCATTCCCCATTCTGGCGCCTTCTGAGAGCCTATGGGAGCCTTAGAAAATGTCACGTTACAGCAGAGATCCTCTGTTTTCCATAAAGAGGCTATAGAAGGCCAAGAAATGGTCAGAGAGGGCACTTCCTGTATAGAATCTTCTCAGGTTTTGGCCTGCCGTAACCGATATTATTATTAGATTTGGATAGAAAACACTCTGACGTTTCTAAAACTGTTTGAATGGTGTCTGTAAGTATAGCAGAACTCATATGGCAGTCAAAACCCTGAGACAAATTCTAACAGGAAGTGGAAATATGATGTGTTGAATCACTTTTAAGCCTTTGCCATTGAAACACACAGGGACTTATTAATCATTTAGCACTTCCTACGCCATCCACTAGATGTCAACAGTCTTTACAAAGTGGTTTGAGTCTTCTCCTGTAAAAACTGACCGAACGAGAAGGCTGGAAAGTTTGTCATAAGCTGATGGCCTATATTACTATGACGCGCCTGCATGTGTGGACACTCCGAAACGTTTTAAAAGACAATGCAATCGTCCGCCTTGAATATTATTGAAGTTCTGATTGAAAACGGCCCTAAAGATTTATGCTATACAACGTTTGACATGTTTGAACGAACGTAAATATTTTTTCGTGAAGACAAGTCCCGCGCGCGTCGTACATTTTGAGTAGCCTACAGAACGTGCTAACAAGAAGGAACTATTTCGACATAAATTATGAACTTTTTCGAGCAAAACTACATTTGTTATGGACCTGGGATTCCTGGAAGTGCCTTCTGATGAAGATAATCAAAGGTAAGGGAATATTTACAATAGTATATTTGATTTTAGATGATTCCAAGATGGCGCTAGCCTGTATCGCCTATCCTATTTTTCTGAGCACAGCACCTCGTTTATTGCAAAGTGTGATTTCCCAGTAAAGTTATTTTTAAATCTGGCAATGCGGTTGCATTCACGAGATGTTAATCTATAATTCTTTGAATGACAATATAATATTTTACCAATGTTTTCGAATAGTAATTATTTAATTTGTTGTGCTGATTGACTGGCGGTATTGGACGGAAAATATTTTCTCAACATCAACGCCATTGTAAAATGCTGTTTTTGGATATAAATATGAACTTGATAGAACAAAAAATGCATGTATTGTCTAACATAATGTCCTAGGAGTGTCATCTGATGAAGATTGTCAAAGGTTAGTGCATAATTTTAGCTGTTTTTCTGCTTTTGGTGACGCCTGTCTTTGCATTGAAAATAGCTGTGTGTAATGTTTTGTCAAAGTACTGTCCTAACATAATCTAACTTTATGCTTTCGCCGCAAAGCCTTTTTGAAATCGGACAACGTGGTTAGATTAAGGAGATGTTTATCTTTCAAAGGGTGTAAGATAGTTGTATGTTTGAGAAATTTGAATTATGACATTTAATAGTTTTCAAATTTGGCGCCGTTGATATTTCACTGGCTGTTGATAGTGTGTACCGGGGGTGGGACGCTAGCGTCCCACGTAGCCCATAGAAGTTATAGTAGCCACCCTTTGCCTTGATGACAGCTTTGCACACACTTTTACAGTCATGAGTGGACATTTTACATATGGGTGGTCCTGGGAATCGAACCCGCTACCCTGGTGATACAAGTGCCATGCTCTACCAACTGAGATACAAAGGACCAGCATTAAAAAAAAAAAGATTTTACATTTGATTACAAGGATTTGGGATCCTTGGCAAATTTCTGGGATCGCAGATATATTACATAGTTGTAGGCTCTGATCAAAACGTCGTAGGTTGCATAAAAGGAGCAGGTCAAAGACGTTCATTTTCAATTGATAATGAATGACTCCTTAGTGATTGAATCCAGGGAAACAGTGATTAATGTGATGATACATTGTGGTTAATAGACAACAATTTTTTATTTTCATTTTATAGCAACATTTCTAAAAGCTGTCATGTTATTCTGTTTGTTTTGTTCTGACCACCAGTGACTTCCTACTATGGATCCTTGCTCAAACCGAACCTTGACTCTAGCAGCACTGGGACGGCCCTTCTCCCTGGGAATGCTGTATGACTGCCGCAATGATCACCTCATTCCAGGTAGCATGCTTGCTCACTACTCACTCACTCACTCTCTGTCAGTCAGTCAGTCAGTAAGTCAGTCATACCTAAACACAATAAAGTAACTGTTAGTGTTTGGTTTGTCTCCTCTGATTACAGGCCTGACGCTGTGGGACGAGGAAGCACTCAGAAAGCACATCATTACAACAGACGAGCCTTTCACCGACTTCAAAGTCATCACATCTGACTCTACAGCTGACAAATACTCTGTGTTAAATGTGAACGGTTCTCTCAAAGCAAGCTGTTTGGCAGGGCTGGTTAAGGTTGAGGGATCAGCTAAGTATTTGAAAGATGTTAAAGAATCTCAGAATCAGGCGAGAGTCACACTTTGTTACACCACCACTAAGAAAAACACTCAACTGTCCATGAACCAACTTGGGCAGGAACACATAAAGTACAAGGAGATTTTTAGGGAAGGCATAGCTACACATGTGGTCACAGGTATACTTTATGGAGCAAATGCTTTCTTTGTGTTTGATCGTGAGGTCTCAAGTGGCGAGGACCGTAAAGACATTGAGGGAAACTTTAAAGTGAAGCTTAATAGCGTTCCCTACGTTTCTATTGGGGGTGAGAGTGATTTAGACAAGAAGAACACTTCTGAAACTAAAACCGAGAAGTTCTCTTGTAGATTCCATGGGGACGTTCTCCTGGAAAACAATCCTGTATCTTTTAAAGATGCCATGGACACCTACAAAACCTTGCCTCAGAAGGTAGGTGAGGGGGTTCCTGTGCAAGTGAATCTACTTCCGTTAAAAGAATTGGACCCCACTGCCGCCCAGATGGTTTGTCAGATCAGTGGAAGCTTAGTTGACCAATGGCAGACTGCGCTGGAAGACCTCAGTGAGCTAGAGATGAGATGCAATGATGCAATGAGAAGCAAGCCAGTAAGATACTTCAAGGAAATTGATGCCAAAGTGAAAACTTTCAAAAAACTGTGTTTCACAGAACATTTGAAGACTACTTTGGCGGACCTCCTTCCATCTATTAGAGGGGGAGAAAAGGAAGAGAGGGAGTTGTCCGACTTCTTGAAAAAGCAGCAAGAGTTCCGTTTCAACAGCAACATCCTCAGTGAATGTATGGATCGCATTGAGAGAGAGATTAATGTGGTTGATCGATTCCTAAGGATGATTACGGAGGACTACAGTCAGACGTGTTCCACCAAGATAGTCACATCGAATAGGGAACTTGACAAAGAGGTCTTGAACCCAAAGGTGAAGCTTGTTGTATGTTTCACTTTCACCTCTCTGGGGTGCGAGGACCCTGTCCTGTCAGCTTTGGATTCCCCAAGCTCTGAGAGCACACAAGCCTTAGTTCCAGTTAAACCTGGTCTGACAAGTTGGTACCACTCTGATAACATATTTGATGACATGGACAAGCAAGCTGGACTTTTCAAAGATTTTGCAGAAGCTAACAAAGAGGCCACACAAACACGTTTCCTCTTGGCCTCCATTCCCAACAAGGAACAAGAAGGAGCCAGCATTTACCTTTATGAGAATGGATCCATAAGAAACGAGCATTTGGAACCTCCATCTAAACCTGAGAAGCCCACAGCACGTGACAGAACTCACAACAGTGTGACGCTGGAGTTGCTCCCTCCTGATAGGGGAGGCCATGACGTCACCCACTACCTGATTGAATACTGTATTGATGAGAAAGGTGGATGGAGCAGCGAGAAGACATCTGAATCCCACGCAGCCTACACAGTGTCAGGACTGCTTCCCAGTACAGGATACAAGTTCAAATACAGAGCCGTGTGTTCAGCAGGCTTTGGTCCAGACAGCGAGGTCAGTGACATTATCAGAACCTTGCCTTCCTGCCCTCCCAGTAAGCCTGAAATCAAAGCCTACTCCTCTGAGCTCATGGTATGCTGTCCAACGCCGTCTGTGATTGGACAAGGGGTCAAGATTCAGAACTATGTGGTAGAATACAAAGAGGTGCCCACAGAAGAGAGTGAGGAGGAGGCAGAGTGGATGAAGAGGACTTCCAAAGACAACGTTTGCATCATCGCCGGACTGCAGTCACTCACAAAGTACACAGTGAGAGTCAGATACGACTGTGGTGAAGCTGGAATCAGCAAGTGGAGCACACCAGTCATCATCACCACTCTCTCAAAGACCACAGGATTGGCTGACGATATAAAAGAAAAGAGTAAACTGAAGCACTCTGGCTCGCCGTCTGTTTATGACATCCCCATGGAGACGATACAGCCGGTGGGTAAAGTAGCCAGGCTCAGGTTTGGAGAGCAGAGTTCCAGGACTATGAGGACAATCTATCTGCTGGGAGACAAAGACCAGGTAATGTCTCTGATGATCAACTACATCCTGGGAGTTCAGTGGGAGAATGGTTTCCGTTTCAAGCTACCCCAAGATGACGAGGTATCTACAATGATATATGAAATCAATTACCAGGATGGATTTCAGATTCCCTTCTCTCTCACCATTATCTATGATAGACAAGACAAGTGTAGATCATTAGATTTGGGCCAGATCGGGGTCAATGCTCTGTGCTCTGTGTGCGACGCGGCTGCGTTTAGGGATGTAGACTCTGAAGATTGTAAAGAAATGAAGAGATGGGAGAAGAGAAAGAAGATGGTGAACCTGTTGACACATGCAGATGGCAGACAACTCTTTAAACACATCCACACTGAGGACATTCCAGTTCACTTCAAGTTCAATCTGTCAGCGTTTACAGACCAAGCCAGGAGAAGCCATGATGATGGCGATGGAGTCATGATGATGAGGAGTCGCCATGACGTCATGCGGGGAATCCGTGACAAGATGAGGGAAATGAGGAGTCACCATGGCGTGATGAAGGAGATGAGGGAACCGCATTACATAATGTGGATGATGAGGAGAAGCCTTGATGATGAGGACGATGACCATGGTGATGATGGTGATGATGATGGTGATGGTGGTGATAATGGTGATGACCATCCTCAGTTTGAGAAGATGTTCTGGGATGCAGATATGGGGAGTATGAAGAGGTTTTTCAAGACCTTGTTGAAAATGGAGAGCTCATGTTCGCTCAAAGCCCTGATTGGTTGAATACAGACATATTGAGGTAATTTATTTAGCAGGTCAACCTCACCTTATTATCATCTTGGTGTCCATAAGGAAGAGACCTCACCTTGTTATCATCTTGGTGTCCATAAGGAAGAGACCTCACCTTATTATCATCTTGGTGTCCATAAGGAAGAGACCTCACCTTATTATCATCTTGGTGTCCATAAGGAAGAGACCTCACCTTATTATCATCTTGGTGTCCATAAGGAAGAGACCTCACCTTGTTATCATCTTGGTGTCCATAAGGAAGAGACCTCACCTTGTTATCATCTTGGTGTCCATAAGGAAGAGACCTCTCCTTATTATCATCTTGGTGTCCATAAGGAAGAGACCTCACCTTATTATCATCTTGGTGTCCATAAGGAAGAGACCTCACCTTATTATCATCTTGGTGTCCATAAGGAAGAGACCTCACCTTATTATCATCTTGGTGTCCATAAGGAAGAGACCTCTCCTTATTATCATCTTGGTGTCCATAAGGCAGAGACCTCACCTTATTATCATCTTGGTGTCCATAAGGCAGAGACCTCACCTTATTATCATCTTGGTGTCCATAAGGAAGAGACCTCACCTTATTATCATCTTGGTGTCCATAAGGAAGAGACCTCACCTTATTATCATCTTGGTGTCCATAAGGAAGAGACCTCACCTTGTTATCATCTTGGTGTCCATAAGGAAGAGACCTCACCTTATTATCATCTTGGTGTCCATAAGGAGAGACCTCACCTTATTATCATCTTGGTGTCCATAAGGAAGAGACCTCACCTTATTATCATCTTGGTGTCCATAAGGAAGAGACCTCACCTTATTATCATCTTGGTGTCCATAAGGAAGAGACCTCACCTTATTATCATCTTGGTGTCCATAAGGAAGAGACCTCACCTTATTATCATCTTGGTGTCCATAAGGAAGAGACCTCACCTTATTATCATCTTGGTGTCCATAAGGAAGAGACCTCACATTATTATCATCTTGGTGTCCATAAGGAAGAGACCTCACCTTATTATCATCTTGGTGTCCATAAGGAAGAGACCTCACCTTATTATCATCTTGGTGTCCATAAGGAAGAGACCTCACCTTATTATCATCTTGGTGTCCATAAGGAAGAGACCTCACCTTATTATCATCTTGGTGTCCATAAGGAAGAGACCTCACCTTATTATCATCTTGGTGTCCATAAGGAAGAGACCTCACCTTATTATCATCTTGGTGTCCATAAGGAAGAGACCTCACCTTATTATCATCTTGGTGTCCATAAGGAAGAGACCTCACCTTATTATCATCTTTGGTGTCATAAGGAAGAAAGAGACCCTCACCTTATTATCATCTGGTGTCCATAAGGAAGAGACCTCACCTTATTATCATCTTGGTGTCCATAGGAAGAGACCCTCACTTATTATCATCTTGTGTCCATAAGGAAGAGACCTCCCTTATTATCATCTTGGTGTCCATAAGGAAGAGACCTCACCTTAATTATCATCTTGGTGTCCATAAGGAAGAGACCTCACCTTATTATCATCTTGTGTCCATAAGGAAGAGACCTCACCTTATTATCATCTTGGTGTCCATAAGGAAGAGACCTCCACCTTATTATCATCTTGGTTCCATAAGGAAGAGACCTCACCTTATTATCATCTTGGTGTCCATAAGGAAGAGACCTCACCTTATTATCAATCTTGGTGTCCATAAGGAAGAGACCTCACCTTATTATCATCTTGGTGTCCATAAGGAAAGAGACCTCACCTTATTATCATCTTGGTGTCCATAAGGAAGAGACCTCAACCTATCTCATCTTGGTGTCCATAAGGAAGAGACCTCACCTATTATCATCTTGGTGTCCATAAGGAAGAGACCTCACCTTATTATCATCTGGTGTCCATAAGGAAGAGACCTCACCTTATTATCATCTTGGTGTCCATAAGGAAGAGACCTCACCTTATTATCATCTTGGTTGTCCATAAGGAAGAGACCTCACCTTATTATCATCTTGGTGTCCATAAGGAAGAGACCTCACCTTATTATCATCTTGGTGTCCATAAGGAAGAGACCTCACCTTATTATCATCTTGGTGTCCATAAGGAAGAGACCTCACCTTATTATCATCTTGGTGTCCCATAAGGAAGAGACCTCACCTTATTATCATCTTGGTGTCCATAAGGAAGAGACCTCTACCTTATTATCATCTTGGTGTCCATAAGGAAGAGACCTCACCTTATTATCATCTTGGTGTCCATAAGGAAGAGACCTCACCTTGTTATCTTCTTGGTGTCCATAAGGAAGAGACCTCACCTTGTTATCATCTTGGTGTCCATAAGGAAGAGACCTCACCTTATTATCATCTTGGTGTCCATAAGGAAGAGACCTCACCTTATTATCATCTTGGTGTCCATAAGGAAGAGACCTCACCTTATTATCATCTTGGTGTCCATAAGGAAGAGACCTCTCCTTGTTATCATCTTGGTGTCCATAAGGAAGAGACCTCACCTTGTTATCATCTTGGTGTCCATAAGGAAGAGACCTCACCTTGTTATCATCTTGGTGTCCATAAGGAAGAGACCTCTCCTTATTATCATCTTGGTGTCCATAAGGAAGAGACCTCACCTTGTTATCATCTTGGTGTCCATAAGGAAGAGACCTCACCTTATTATCATCTGGTGTCCATAAGGAAGAGACCTCACCTTATTATCATCTTGGTGTCCATAAGGAAGAGACCTCACCTTATTATAATCTTGGTGTCCATAAGGAAGAGGACCTCACCTTGTTATCATCTTGGTGTCCATAAGGAAGAGACCTCACCTTGTTATCATCTTGGTGTCCATAAGGAAGAGACCTCACCTGTTATCATCTTGGTGTCCATAAGGAAGAGACCTCACCTTATTATCATCTTGGTGTCCATAAGGAAGAGACCTCACCTTATTATCATCTTGGTGTCCATAAGGAAGAGACCTCACCTTATTATCATCTTGGTGTCCATAAGGAAGAGACCTCACCTTATTATCATCTTGGTGTCCATAAGGAAGAGACCTCACCTTGTTATCATCTTGGTGTCCATAAGAAGAGACCTCACCTTGTTATCATCTTGGTGTCCATAAGGAAGAGACCTCACCTTATTATCATCTTGGTGTCCATAAGGAAGAGACCTCGCCTTGTTATCATCTTGGTGTCCATAAGGAAGAGACCTCGCCTTGTTATCATCTTGGTGTCCATAAGGAAGAGACCTCGCCTTATTATCATCTTGGTGTCCATAAGGAAGAGACCTCACCTTGTTATCATCTTGGTGTCCATAAGGAAGAGAGCCTCGCCCTTGTTATCATCTTGGTGTCATAAGGAAGAGACCTCACCTTGTTATCATTTTGGTGTCCATAAGGAAGAGACCTCACCTTGTTATCATTCTTGGTGTCCATAAGGAAGAGACCTCACCTTCTATCCATCTTGGTGTTCCATAAGAAGAGACCTCACCTTATTATCATCTTGGTGTCATAAGGAAGAGACCTCACCTTGTTATCATCTTGGTGTCCATAAGGAAGAGACCTCACCTTATATCATCTTGGTGTCCATAAGGAAGAGACCTCACCTTGTATCATCTTGGGTCCATAAGGAAGAGACCTCACCTTGTTATCATCTTGGTTGTCCATAAGGAAGAGACCTCACCTTATTCTCATCTGGTGTCCATAGGAAGAGACCTCACCTTATTATCATCTTGGTGTCCATAAGGAAGAGACCTCACCTTATTATCATCTTGGTTGCCCATAAGGAAGAGAGCCTCACCTTATTATCATCTTGGTGTCCATAAGGAAGAGAACCTCACCTTTATTATCATCTTGTGTCCATAAGGAAGAGACCTCACCTTATTATCATCTTGGTGTCCATAAGGAAGAGACCTCACCTTATTTCATCTTGGTGTCCATAAGGAAGAGACCTCACCTTATTATCATCTTGGTGTCCATAAGGAAGAGGACCTCACTTTATTATCATCTTGGTGTCCATAAGGAAGAGCACCTCACCTTATTATCATCTGGTGTCCATAAGGAAGAGACCTCACCTATTATCATCTTGGTGTCCATAAGGAAGAGACCTCACCTTATTATCATCTTGGTGTCCATAAGGAAGAGACCTCACCTTATTATCATCTTGGTGTCCATAAGGAAGAGACCTCACCTTATTATCATCTTGTGTCCATAGGAAGAGACCTCGACCTTATTACATCTTGGTGTCCATAAGGAAGAGACCTCTCCTTATTTATCATCTTGGTGTCCATAGGAAGAGACCTCACCTATTATCATCTTGGTGTCCATAAGGAAGAGACCTCACCTTGTTATCATCTTGGTGTCCATAAGGAAGAGACCTCTCCTTGTTATCATCTTGGTGTCCATAAGGTAGAGACCTCACCTTATTATCATCTTGGTGTCCATAAGGAAGAGACCTCACCTTATTATCATCTTGGTGTCCATAAGGAAGAGACCTCACCTTCTTATCATCTTGGTGTCCATAAGGAAGAGACCTCACCTTCTTATCATCTTGGTGTCCATAAGGAAGAGACCTCACCTTGTTATCATCTTGGTGTCCATAAGGAAGAGACCTCACCTTGTTATCATCTGGTGTCCCTAAGGAAGAGACCTACCTTATTATCATCTGGTGTCCATAAGGAGAGACCTCACCTTATTATCATCTTGGTGTCCATAAGGAAGAGACCTCACCTTATTATCATCTTGGTGTCCATAAGGAAGAGACCTCACCTTATTATCATCTTGGTGTCCATAAGGAAGAGACCTCACCTTATTATCATCTTGGTGTCCATAAGGAAGAGACCTCACCTTGTTATCATCTTGGTGTCCATAAGGAAGAGACCTCACCTTGTTATCATCTTGGTGTCCATAAGGAAGAGACCTCACCTTGTTATCATCTTGGTGTCCATAAGGAAGAGACCTCACCTTGTTATCATCTTGGTGTCCATAAGGAAGAGACCTCACCTTATTATCATCTTGGTGTCCATAAGGAAGAGACCTCACCTTATTATCATCTTGGTGTCCATAAGGAAGAGACCTCACCTTATTATCATCTTGGTGTCATAAGGAAGAGACCTCACCTTATTATCATCTTGGTGTCCATAAGGAAGAGACCCCCACCTTATTATCATCTTGGTGTCCATAAGGAAGAGACCTCACCTTATTATCATCTTGGTGTCCATAAGGAAGAGACCTCACCTTATTATCATCTTGGTTCCATAAGGAAGAGACCTCACCTTATTATCATCTTGGTGTCATAAGGAAGAGACCTCACCTTATTATCATCTTGGTGTCCATAAGGAAGAGGACCTCACCTTATATCATCTTGGTGTCCATAAGAAGAGACCTCACCTTATTATCATCTTGGTGTCCATAAGGAAGAGACCTCACCTTATTATCATCTTGGTGTCCATAAGGAAGAGACCTCACCTTATTATCATCTTGGTGTCCATAAGGAAGAGACCTCACCTTATTATCATCTTGGTGTCCATAAGGAAGAGACCTCACCTTATTATCATCTTGGTGTCCATAAGGAAGAGACTCACCTTTTATCATCTTGGTGTCCATAAGGAAGAGGACCTCACCTTATTATCATCTTGGTTGTCCATAAGGAAGAGACCTCACCTTGTTATCATCTTGGTGTCCATAAGAAGAGACCTCTCACTTATTATCATCTTGGTGTCCATAAGGAAGAGGCCCCTCACCTTGTTATCATCTTGGTGTCCATAAGGAAGAGACCTCCTCCTTTTTATCATCTTGGTGTCCATAAGGAAGAGACCTCACCTTATTATCATCTTGGTGTCCATAAGGAAGAGACCTCACCTTATTATCATCTTGGTGTCCATAAGGAAGAGACCTCACCTTGTTATCATCTTGGTGGTCCATAAGGAAGAGACCTCACCTTATTATCATCTTGGTGTCCATAAGGAAGAGACCTCCCTTATTATCATCTTGGTGTCCATAAGGAAGAGACCTCACCTTTTATCATCTTGGTGTCCATAAGGAAGAGACTCACCTTATTATCATCTTGGGTGTCCATAAGGAAGAGACCTCACCTTATTATCATCTTGGTGTCCATAAGGAAGAGACCTCACCTTATTATCATCTTGGTGTCCATAAGGAAGAGACCTCACCTTATTATCATCTTGGTGTCCATAAGGAAGAGACCTCACCTTATTATCATCTTGGTGTCCATAAGGAAGAGACCTCACCTTATTATCATCTTGGTGTCCATAAGGAAGAGACCTCACCTTATTCTCCTCTTGGTGTCCATAAGGAAGAGACCTCACCTTATTATCATCTTGGTGTCCATAAGGAAGAGACCTCACCTTATTATCATCTTGGTGTCCATAAGGAAGAGACCTCACCTGTATATCATTTGGTGTCCATAAGGAAGAGACCTCACCTTATTATCATCTTGGTGTCCATAAGGAAGAGACCTCCACCTTATTATCATCTTGGTGTCCCATAAGGAAGAGACCTCACCTTATTATCATCTTGGTGTCCATAAGGAAGAGACCTCCCTTATTATCATCTTGGTGTCCATAAGGAAGAGACCTCACCTTATTATCATCTTGGTGTCCATAAGAAGAGACCTCACCTTATTATCATCTTGGTGTCCATAAGGAAGAGACCTCACCTTATTATCATCTTGGTATCATCTTGGTGTCCATAAGGAAGAGACCTCACCTTATTATCATCTTGGTGTCCATAAGGAAGAGACCTCACCTTATTATCATCTTGGTGTCCATAAGGAAGAGACCTCACCTTATTATCATCTTGGTGTCCATAAGGAAGAGACCTCACCTTATTATCATCTTGGTTGTCCATAAGGAAGAGACCTCACCTTATTATCATCTTGGTGTCCATAAGGAAGAGACCTCACCTTATTATCATCTTGGTGTCCATAAGGAAGAGGACCTCACCTTATTATCATCTTGGTGTCCATAAGGAAGAGACCTCACCTTATTATCATCTTGGTGTCCATAAGGAAGAGACCTCACCTTATTATCATTCTTGGTGTCCATAAGGAAGAGACCTCACCTTATTATCATCTTGGTGTCCATAAGGAAGAGACCTCACTTATTATCATCTGGTGTCCATAAGGAAGAGACCTCACCTTTTTATCATCTTGGTGTCCATAAGAAGAGACCTCACCTATTATCATTCTTGGTGTCCATAAGGAAGAGACCTCTCCTTATTATCATCTTGGTGTCCATACGGAAGAGACCTCTCCTTATTATCATCTTGGTGTCCATACGGAAGAGACCTCACCTTATTATCTCTTGGTTTCCATAAGGAAGAGACCTCACCTTGTTATCATCTTGGTGTCCATAAGGTAGAGACCTCACCTTGATTATCATCTTGGTGTCCATAAGGAAGAGACCTCACCTTATTATCATCTTGGTGTCCATAAGGAAGAGACCTCACCTTATATCATCTTGGTGTCCATAAGGAAGAGACCTACCTTGTATCATCTTGGTGTCCATAAGGAAGAGATCCTCACCTTATTATCATCTTGGTGTCCATAAGAAGAGACCCTCACCTTATTATCATCTTGTGTCCATAAGGAAGAGACCTCTCCTTATTATCATCTTGGTGTCCATAAGGAAGAGACCTCTCCTTATTATCATCTTGGTGTTCCATAAGGAAGAGACCTCACCTTATTATCATCTTGGTGTCCATAAGGAAGAGACCTCACCTTATTATCATCTTGGTGTCCATAAGAAGAGACCTCTCCTTATTATCATCTGTGTGTCCATAAGGAAGAGACCTCCCCTTATTATCATCTTGGTGTCCATAAGGAAGAGGACCTCACCTTACCTTATTATCATCTTGGTGTCCATAGGAAGAGACCTCACCTTATTATCATCTTGGTGTCCATAAGGAAGAGACCTCTCCTTATTATTCATCTTGGTGTCCATAAGGAAGAGACCTCACCTTATTATCATCTTGGTGTCCATAGGAAGAGACCTCACCTTATTATCATCTTGGTGTCCATAAGGAAGAGACCTCACCTTATTATCATCTTGGTGTCCATAAGGAAGAGACCTCTCCTTATTATCATCTTGGTGTCCATAAGGAAGGAACCTCACCTTATTATCATCTTGGTGTCCATAAGGAAGAGACCTCACCTTATATCATCTTGGTGTCCATAGGAAGAGACCTCACTTATTATCATCTTGGTGTCCATAAGGAAGAGACCTCACCTTATTATCATCTTGGTGTCCATAAGGAAGAGACCTCACCGTATTATCATCTGGTGTCCATAAGGAAGAGACCTCACCTATATCATCTTGGTGTCCATACGGAAGAGACCTCACCCTTATTATCATCTTGGTGTCCATAAGGAAGAGACCTCTCCTTATTATCATCTTGGGTGTCCATAAGGAAGAGACCCTCCTTATTATCATCTGGGTCCATAAGGAAGAGACCTCCCTTATTATCATCTTGGTGTCCATACGGAAGAGACCTCACCTGTTATCATCTTGGTGTCCATAAGGAAGAGACCTCTCCTTGTTATCATCTTGGGTCCATAAGGTAGAGGACCTCACCTTATTATCATCTTGGTGTCCATAAGGAAGAGACCTCACCTTATTATCATCTTGGTGTCCATAAGGAAGAGACCTCACCCTATATCATCTTGGTGTCCATAAGGAAGAGACCTCACCTTATTCTCATCTTGGTGTCCATAAGGAAGAGACCTCAACCTTATTATCATCTTGGTGTCCATAAGGAAGAGACCTCACCCTTATTATCATCTTGGTGTCCATAAGGAAGAGACCTCACCTTATTATCATCTTGGTGTCCCATAAGGAAGAGGACCTCACCCTTATTATCATCTTGGTGTCCATAAGGAAGAGACCCCTCACTTATTATCCTCTTGGTGTCCATAAGGAAGAGACCTCACCTTATTATCATCTTGGTGTCCATAAGGAAGAGACTCACCTATTATCATCTTGGTTGTCCATAAGGAAGAGACCTCACCTTATTATCATCTTGGTGTCCATAAGGACGAGACCTCACCTTATTATCATCTTGGTGTCCATAAGGAAGAGACCTCACCTTGTTATCATCTTGGTGTCCATAAGGAAGAGATCTCACCTTATATCATCTTGGTGTCCATAAGGAAGAGACCTCACCTTATTATCATCTTGGTGTCCATAAGGAAGAGACCTCACCTTATTATCATCTTGGTGTCCATAAGGAAGAGACCTCTCCTTATTATCATCTTGGTTGTCCATAAGGAAGAGACCTCACCTTATTATCATCTTGGTGTCCATAAGGAAGAGACCTCATTGTCCATAAGGAAGAGACCTCTCCTTATTATCATCTTGGTGTCCATAAGGAAGAGACCTCACCTTATTATCATCTTGGTTGTCCATAAGGAAGAGACCTCCACCTTATTATCATCTGTGTGTCCATAAGGAAAGAGACCCTCACATTATTATCACTCTTGGTGTCCATAAGAAGAGACCTCTCCTTATTATCATCTTGGTGTCCATAAGGAAGAGACTCACCTTATTATCATCTTGGTGTCCATAAGGAAGAGACCTCACCTTATTATCATCTTGGTGTCCATAAGGAAGAGACCTCACCTATTATCATCTTGGTTGTCCATAAGGAAGAGACCTCTCCCTTATTATCATCTTGGTGTCCATAAGGAAGAGACCCCTACCCTTATTATCATCTTGGTGTCCATAAGGAAGAGACCTCTCCTTATTATCCATCTTGGTGTCCATAAGGAAGAGACCTCACCTTATTATCATCTTGGTTGTCCATAAGGAAGAGACCTCACCTATTATCATCTTGGTGTCCATAAGGAAGAGACCTCTCCTTATTATCATCTTGGTGTCCATAAGGAAGAGACCTTCACCTTATATCATCTGTTGTCCATAAGGAAGAGAACTCTCCTCTCCACTTTTTGACCGTCTTCTAAAGGCTATTGGCCCTTCATTTCCTTAGTTTCCTTCTACTGTTCTGCTGTTCTCCTGTTCTCCTGTTCTCCTGTTCTCCTGTTCTACTGTTCTACTGTTCTACTGTTCTCCTGTTCTACTGTTCTCCTGTTCTACTGTTCTCCTGTTCTCCTGTTCTCCTGTTCTACTGTTCTACTGGTCTCCCCAGATGTTTTGGGATGTCCTCTACTGTTCTACTGTTCTACTGTTCTCCGGTTCTCCTGTTCTACTGTTCTACTGTTCTCCTGTTCTCCTGTTCTCCTGTTCTACTGTTCTCCCCAGTTGTTTTGGGATGTCCACTTTTGTGCCTTCCTTCTGGAGTCCAGCCAGGTGTTGTCTGTCTCAGAGATGTTTCCTTCTGGAGTCCAGCCAGGTGTTGTCTGTCTCAGAGATGTTCCCTTCTGGAGTCCAGCCAGGTGTTGTCTGTCTCAGAGATGTTCCCTTGTGGAGTCCAGCCAGGTGTTGTCTGTCTCAGAGATGTTCCCTTGATGAGTCCAGCCAGGTGTTGTCTGTCTCAGAGATGTTCCCTTCTGGAGTCCAGCCAGGTGTTGTCTGTCTCAGAGATGTTCCCTTGTGGAGTCCAGCCAGGTGTTGACTGTCTCAGAGATGTTCCCTTCTTCACATTGCAGAACCATCCATTTCCATCATCTTCATGTAAAGGGTGACCTCTACAATGTGTCGTACCCGGCAAGGAAAACCTTAAACTCTCTAGGGGAGGTGGGACGAAATCGTCCCACACTATTCAACAGGCAGTGAAAAATCAGAGCGCCAAATTTAAAACCACAAAATGTCATAATTCAAATTTCTCAAAAATAGGACTATTTTACACCATTTTATAGATACACTTCTCCTGAATCGAACGACGTTGTCCGATTCCCAAAAGGCTTTACAGCGAAAGCAAAACATTAGATTATGTTAGGAGAGTACAGTGGGGGGAAAAGTATTTGATCCCCTGCTGATTTTGTACGTTTGCCCACTGACAAAGAAAGGATCAGTCTATAATTTTAATGGTAGGTTTATTTGAACAGTGAGAGACAGAATAACAACAAAAATATCCAGAAAAAACGCATGTCAAAAATGTTATAAATTGATTTGCATTTTAATGAGGGAAATAAGTATTTGACCCCCTCTCAATCAGAAAGATTTCTGGCTCCCAGGTGTCTTTTATACAGGTAACGAGCTGAGATTAGGAGCACACTCTTAAAGGGAGTGCTCCTAACCGCAGCTTGTTACATGTAAAAAAGACACCTGTCCTTTGAAGCAATCAATCAGATTCCAAACTCTCCACCATGGCCAAGACCAAAGAGCTCTCCAAGGATGTCAGGGACAAGATTGTAGACCTACATAAGGCTGGAATGGGCTACAAGACCATCGCCAAGCAGCTTGGTGAGAAGGTGACAACATTTGGTGCGATTATTCGCAAATGGAAGAAACACAAAAGAACTGTCAATATCCCTCGGCCTGGGGCTCCATGCAAGATCTCACCACGTGGAGTTGCAATGATCATGAGAACGGTGAGGAATCAGCCCAGAACTACACGGGAGGATCTTGTCAATGATCTCAAGGCAGCTGGGACCATAGTCACCAATAAAACAGCGCCCGCAAGGTCCCCCTGCTCAAGAATACATATACATGCCCGTCTGAAGTTTGCCAATGAACATCTGAATGACTCAGAGGACAACTGGTGAAAGTGTTGTGGTCAGATGAGACCAAAATGGAGCTCTTTGACATCAACTCAACTCACCGTGTTTGGAGGAGGAATGCTGCCTATGACGCCAAGAACACCATCTCCACCGTCAAACATGGCAGTGGAAACATTATGCTTTGGGGGTGTTTTTCTGCTAAGGGGACAGGACAACTTCACCGCATCAAAGGGATGATGGACAGGGCCATGTACCGTCAAATCTTGGGTGAGAACCTCCTTCCCTCAGCCAGGGCATTGAAAACGGGTCGTGGATGGGTATTCCAGTATGACAATGACCCAAAACACACGGCCAAGGCAACAAAGGAGTGGCTCAGGAAGAAGCACATTAAACTGCTAGAACTAGAACTAATAGAGTTAAAACTGTTAGAACTAATAGAGTTAAAACTGTTAGAACTAATAGAGTTAAAACTGAACTAGAACTAATAGAGTTAAAACTGTTAGAACTAATAGAGTTAAAACTGTTAGAACTAATAGAGATAAAACTGTTAGAACTAATAGAGTTAAAACTGAACTAGAACTAATAGAGTTAAAACTGAACTAGAACTAATAGAGTTAAAACTGAACTAGAACTAATAGAGTTAAAACTGAACTAGAACTAATAGAGTTAAAACTGAACTAGAACTAATAGAGTTAAAACTGTTAGAACTAATAGAGTTAAAACTGAACTAGAACTAATAGAGTTAAAACTGAACTAGAACTAATAGAGTTAAAACTGAACTAGAACTAATAGAGTTAAAACTGAACTAGAACTAATAGAGTTAATACTGAACTAGAACTAATAGAGTTAAAACTGTTAGAACTAATAGAGTTAATACTGAACTAGAACTAATAGAGTTAAAACTGAACTAGAACTAATAGAGTTAAAACTGAACTAGAACTAATAGAGTTAAAACTGTTAGAACTAATAGAGTTAAAACTGTTAGAACTAATAGAGTTAAAACTGAACTACAACTAATAGAGTTAATACTGAACTAGAACTAATAGAGTTAAAACTGAACTAGAACTAATAGAGTTAAAACTGAACTAGAACTAATAGAGTTAAAACTGTTAGAACTAATAGAGTTAAAACTGAACTAGAACTAATAGAGTTAATACTGAACTAGAACTAATAGAGTTAAAACTGTTAGAACTAATAGAGTTAATACTGAACTAGAACTAATAGAGTTAAAACTGCTAGAACTAGAACTAATAGAGTTAAAACTGTTAGAACTAATAGAGTTAATACTGAACTAGAACTAATAGAGTTAAAACTGCTAGAACTAGAACTAATAGAGTTAAAACTGAACTAGAACTAATAGAGTTAAAACTGTTAGAACTAGAACTAATAGAGTTAAAACTGAACTAGAACTAATAGAGTTAAAACTGAACTAGAACTAATAGAGTTAAAACTGTTAGAACTAGAACTAATAGAGTTAAAACTGAACTAGAACTAATAGAGTTAAAACTGTTAGAACTAATAGAGTTAAAACTGTTAGAACTAATAGAGTTAATACTGAACTAGAACTAATACAGTTAAAACTGAACTAGAACTAATAGAGTTAAAACTGAACTAGAACTAATAGAGTTAATACTGAACTAGAACTAATAGAGTTAAAACTGAACTAGAACTAATAGAGTTAAAACTGAACTAGAACTAATAGAGTTAAAACTGAACTAGAACTAATAGAGTTAAAACTGAACTAGAACTAATAGAGTTAAAACTGAACTAGAACTAATAGAGTTAAAACTGTTAGAACTAATAGAGTTAATACTGAACTAGAACTAATAGAGTTAAAACTGTTAGAACTAATAGAGTTAAAACTGTTAGAACTAATAGAGTTAATACTGAACTAGAACTAATAGAGTTAAAACTGAACTAGAACTAATAGAGTTAAAACTGAACTAGAACTAATAGAGTTAAAACTGAACTATAACTAATAGAGTTAAAACTGAACTAGAACTAGAACTAATAGAGTTAAAACTGTTAGAACTAGAACTAATAGAGTTAAAACTGAACTAGAACTAATAGAGTTAATACTGAACTAGAACTAATAGAGTTAAAACTGTTAGAACTAGAACTAATAGAGTTAAAACTGAACTAGAACTAATAGAGTTAAAACTGAACTAGAACTAATAGAGTTAAAACTGAACTAGAACTAATAGAGTTAAAACTGAACTAGAACTAATAGAGTTAATACTGAACTAGAACTAATAGAGTTAAAACTGAACTAGAACTAATAGAGTTAAAACTGTTAGAACTAATAGAGTTAAAACTGAACTAGAACTAATAGAGTTAAAACTGTTAGAACTAATAGAGTTAAAACTGAACTAGAACTAATAGAGTTAACTGTTAGAACTAATAGAGTTAAAACTGAACTAGAACTAATAGAGTTAAAACTGAACTAGAACTAATAGAGTTAAAACTGTTAGAACTAATAGAGTTAAAACTGAACTAGAACTAATAGAGTTAAAACTGAACTAGAACTAATAGAGTTAAAACTGAACTAGAACTAATAGAGTTAAAACTGAACTAGAACTAATAGAGTTAATACTGAACTAGAACTAATAGAGTTAAAACTGAACTAGAACTAATAGAGTTAAAACTGAACTAGAACTAATAGAGTTAATACTGAACTAGAACTAATAGAGTTAAAACTGAACTAGAACTAATTAATCCTCCCCCAGCCTCACCTCCCTGGGGAGTAACAGTAGAAGTTCTCTCCCTCCCCTCTCTCCTCCCCCTTCTCCTCCCCCCTCTCCTCCCCCAGCCTCACCTCCCCCCTCTCCTCCCCCTCCTCTCCTCCCCCCTCTCCTCCCCCAGCCTCACCTCCCACCCTCTCCTCCCCCCTCCTCCCCCCTCCTCTCCCCCCTCTCCCTCTCCCCTCTCCTCCCTCCTCCCCTCTCCTCCCCCAGCCTCACCTCCCTGGGGAGTAACAGTAGTTCTCTCCCTCCCCCTTCTCCTCCCCCCTCTCCTCCCCCTTCTCGTATCACCCTCCAACCCCATCAAATCTCTCCTCCTCCTCGCTCCCTTTCTCCAACACAGAGAAAGGCAAAGAGTTGTGAAGTAGTCAAAACACACACACACACACACACACACACACACACACACACACACACACACACACACACACACACACACACACACACACACACACACACACACACACACACACACACACACACACACACACACACACACACACACCACAGGAGTCTGAGGCCTCTTTTTAATAAGTAGTTTATTCATACAGGTTCATACAGGTTAAACTGATATAGTGATAAACCAGTGAGGAGCAAACGGAAGGCAACACATGGAGGCTAAAGCCCTTGTCTTGTTCTATAACATGTTATAACTGTTCTCAAGCCCTTGTCTTGTTATAAACCATATAACATGTTATAACTGTTCTCCAGCCCGTGTCTTGTTCTATAACATAACATGTTATAACTGTTCTCAAGCCCTTGTCTTGTTATAAACCATATAATATGTTATAACTGTTCTCAAGCCTTTGTCTTGTTATAAACCATATAATATGTTATAATTGTTCTCAAGCCTGTGTCTTGTTATAAACCATATGACATGTTATAACTGTTCTCAACCCTGTGTCTTGTTACAAAACATATGACATGTTATAACTGTTCTCAAGCCCTTGTCTTGTTATAAACCATATAATATGTTATAACTGTTCTCAAGCCCTTGTCTTGTTATAAACCATATAATATGTTATAACTGTTCTCAAGCCTTTGTCTTGTTATAAACCATATAATATGTTATAACTGTTCTCAAGCCTTTGTCTTGTTATAAACCATATAATATGTTATAACTGTTCTCAAGCCTGTGTCGTTATAAAACACATTACATGTTATAACTGTTCTCAAGCCGTTGTCTTGTTTTATAACATGTTATTACTGTTCTAACTGTTATAAAGCTTTTGTGTCTGTCTCAGACATGGCTGTGTTCTAAATGGAACCCTATTCCCTATAGGATGCACTATCAGGGTCTATAGGGGGCGTACTCAAAGTACTGTACTACGTAGGGAATAGGGTGCAGTTTGACCAGGGTCTATAGGAGGCGTACTCAAAGCTCTGTACTACGTAGGGAATAGGGTGCAGTTTGAC
This sequence comes from Salmo trutta, assembly GCF_901001165.1. Taxonomy (NCBI): domain Eukaryota; kingdom Metazoa; phylum Chordata; class Actinopteri; order Salmoniformes; family Salmonidae; genus Salmo; species Salmo trutta. The sequence continues at coordinate 5,373 of NW_021822764.1, read as the reverse complement.
CAGGGTCTATAGGGGGCGTACTCAAAGTACTGTACTACGTAGGGAATAGGGCGCAGTTTGACCAGGGTCTATGAGGGGCGTACTCAAAGTACTGTACTACGTAGGGAATAGGGCGCAGTTTGACCAGGGTCTATAGGGGGCGTACTCAAAGTACTGTACTACGTAGGGAATAGGGCGCAGTTTGACCAGGGTCTATAGGGGGCGTACTCAAAGTACTGTACTACGTAGGGAATAGGGCGCAGTTTGACCAGGGTCTATAGGGGGGCGTACTCAAAGCTCTGTACTACGTAGGGAATAGGGTGCAGTTTGACCAGGGTCTATAGGGGGGCGTACTCAAAGCTCTGTACTACGTAGGGAATAGGGCGCAGTTTGACCAGGGTCTATAGGGGGGCGTACTCAAAGCTCTGTACTACGTAGGGAATAGGGCGCAGTTTGGGAAGCAGACAAGGTGCTATAACTGAGTGAGGAGTGACAATATAAAACGCAAATATAATAATATATAATATAATATACTGTTATAAAATATCCTCATCGTGACGTCGCAGTCCGTTTAAAAACCTTTCTGTCCACGGGGGGCGTTCAAGGCTGCGTGATGTCGCAGTCCGTTTAAAAACCTTTCTGTCCACGGGGGGGGGCGTTCAAGGCTGCGTGATGTAGCAGTCCGTTTAAAAACCTTTCTGTCCAGGGGGGGCGTTCAAGGCTGCGTGATGTCGCAGTCCGTTTAAAAACCTTTCTGTCCACGGGGGGCGTTCAAGGCTGCGTGATGTCGCAGTCCGTTTAAAAACCTTTCTGTCCACGGGGGGCGTTCAAGGCTGCGTGATGTCGCAGTCCGTTTAAAAACCTTTCTGTCCACGGGGGGCGTTCAAGGCTACGTGATGTCGCAGTCCGTTTAAAAACCTTTCTGTCCAGGGGGGGCGTTCAAGGCTGCGTGATGTCGCAGTCCGTTTAAAAACCTTTCTGTCCACGGGGGGCGTTCAAGGCTGCGTGATGTCGCAGTCCGTTTAAAAACCTTTCTGTCCAGGGGGGCGTTCAAGGCTGCGTGATGTCGCCCTTTCTTGATTGGTCTACCTTCCCACCATACTTGCCTGTTAATATTGATAATTGTGAAATATTCAAGAGAGACTGTTCTCAAGGCCTTTCATCAAGAAATACATTTAATGAGTCCCAAATGACCCCCTATTCACTATATAGTGCACTGCTTTGGAGCCCTATTCCCTATATAGTGCACTACTATGAACAAGAGCCCTATCCCCTATATAGTGCACTACTATAGACCAGAGCCCTATCCCCTATATAGTGCACTACTATGAACAAGAGCCCTATTCCCTATATAGTGCACTACTATGAACAAGAGCCCTATTCCCTATATAATGCACTACTATGAACAAGAGCCCTATCCCCTATATAGTGCACTACTTTGAACAAGAGCCCTATTCCCTATATAGTGCACTACTTTGAACAAGAGCCCTATTCCCTATATAATGCACTACTATGAACAAGAGCCCTATGGGAAATAAGGTGCCATTTGGGACACAAACAAATAAACAACAATAGACAATATAAACGAACAGATTGCTGATAAATACATATATATATATATTTGCACTGAGTGGACAAAACATTAGGAACACCTGCTCTTTCCATTAAACAGTCTGACCAGGTGAATCCAGGTGAAAGCTACGATCCCTTACTGATGTCCACCTGTTAAATCCACTTCAATCAGTCTAGTTGAAAGGGAGAGGAAACAGGATGAAGAAGGATTGTTAAGCTTTGAGACATGGATTGTGTCTGTGTGCCGTTCAGAGAGAGGCTATGGAGGACGGTCTTCTGTGGTAGGATAGACTTGTGATTCCTCGCCAAAAGGAGGCTAAGGAGGCTACGGAGGACGGTCTTCTGTGGTAGGATAGACTTGTGATTCCTCGCCAAAAGGACGCTAAGGAGGCTACGGAGGACGGTCTTCTGTGGTAGGATAGACTTGTGATCCCTCGCCAAAAGGACGCTAAGGAGGCTATGGAGGACGGTCTTCTGTGGTAGGATAGACTTGTGATTCCTCGCCAAAAGGAGGCTAAGGAGGCTATGGAGGACGGTCTTCTGTGGTAGGATAGACTTGTGATTCCTCGCCAAAAGGAGGCTAAGGAGGCTACGGAGGACGGTCTTCTGTGGTAGGATAGACTTGTGATTCCTCGCCAAAAGGAGGCTAAGGAGGCTATGGAGGACGGTCTTCTGTGGTAGGATAGACTTGTGATTCCTCGCCAAAAGGAGGCTAAGGAGGCTACGGAGGACGGTCTTCTGTGGTAGGATAGACTTGTGATTCCTCGCCAAAAGGAGGCTAAGGAGGCTATGGAGGACGGTCTTCCGTTTGACTACTAAAACAGGAAGGGTTTTTCCCCCCCAAACCAGAAAAGGCCTTAGAGTCAGGAAGAAAGGCAAGAGAAATATTTGAAAGTATAAAAACACTCTCCTCTCCTCTCATCCCCTCTCCTCCCCTCTCCTCTTCTTTCCTCTCCTCTCCTCTCATCCCCTCTCCTCCTCTCCTCCTCTCCTCTCCTCTCCTCTCCCCTCCCCTCCCCTCCCCTCCTCTCCTCTCCTCTCCTCTCCTCTCCCCTCCCCTCCCCTCCCCTCCCCTCCTCTCCTCTCCTCTCCTCTCCTCTCTTCTCTTCTCCTCATTCATCCCTCCTTCCACAGCCACAGCATTCTGTAGATACAGGAAAACAGGAAGTGACAAGACAACTTGTTCTGGGTGAAAGGTCACTAAGTGGTTTAGACCAGACTAGTAGATTACGGTAGATAGAGATGAGTTGAACTCAACAGGGAAACCGGCGGTGGAGTTGAATGTTCTGGACTTCCATATTTCATATCAAAGGCTTCATGCACACTGTATGAACAGGTGTATACAGGTGTAGATATGAACAGGTGTAGATATGAACAGGTGTATACAGGTGTAGATATGAACAGGTGTATACAGGTGTAGATATGAACAGGTGTATACAGGTGGAGATATGAACAGGTGTAGATATGAATAGATGTATACAGGTGTAGATATGAACAGGTGTATACAGGTGTAGATATGAACAGGTGTAGATATGAATAGATGTATACAGGTGTAGATATGAACAGGTGTATACAGGTGTAGATATGAACAGGTGTATACAGGTGGAGATATGAACAGGTGTAGATATGAACAGGTGTATACAGGTGTAGATATGAACAGGTGTAGATATGAACAGGTGTATACAGGTGTAGATATGAACAGGTGTAGATATGAACAGGTGTATACAGGTGTAGATATGAACAGGTGTATACAGGTGTAGATATGAACAGGTGTATATACAGGTGTAGATATGAACAGGTGGAGATATGAACAGGTGTATACAGGTGTAGATATGAACAGGTGTATACAGGTGTAGATATGAACAGGTGTAGATATGAACAGGTGTATACAGGTGTAGATATGAACAGGTGTATATACAGGTGTAGATATGAACAGGTGTATATACAGGTGTAGATATGAACAGGTGTATATACAGGTGTAGATATGAACAGGTGTAGATATGAACAGGTGGAGATATGAACAGGTGTATATACAGGTGTAGATATGAACAGGTGTATATACAGGTGTAGATATGAACAGGTGTAGATATGAACAGGTGGAGATATGAACAGGTGTATATACAGGTGGAGATATGAACAGGTGTATATACAGGTGTAGATATGAACAGGTGTATACAGGTGTAGATATGAACAGGTATATTATGAACAGGTATATAGATATATATATATTCTGTGTTTCTGTCTCTCTCTCTCTCTCTCCTCTCTCTCTCCCCGTCTCCATCTCCCTCTCTCTCTCTCTCTCTCTCTCTCTCTCTCCACTCTCCCCTCTCCCTCCCCCTCTCTCTGTCTCTCTCTCTCTCCCCGTCTCTCCCTCTCTCCCTCTCTCTCTTCTCTCTCTTTGTGTTGAGGTGATGGGGGGGTCCTACGTTTTGCTGCCATAGTTCAACTGGGCTAGAGTAGTGATTTCCACGGTTACCGAGGTGCGGCGTTGTTCGTTGCCATAGTTACCGGGGTGTGCGGGTCGTAGTCAGTTTAGTTTCCGTGGTTACTCCGGCGGGTCAGCGGCCGCGGGCAGCGGTCCCTTCTGTTTGAGGGTGTCGATGAGGGACAGCAACCCTCTATTCACGCTGCTGGAGACACGTCGAGACGCAGTCCCTCCTCCCGCACCGCCGTTACCGCCGCCGCTGCCCAGGGGGGAGGAGCCACGACCGCAGGAGGGGAGGGGTCTCTGGGAGGGGGGGTGGGCCAACAGGCACTTCTGATACCTTAACTAGAGGAGAGAGAGAGAGAGAGAGAGACAGAGATGTAGAAAGAGAGAGAGAGAGACAGAGATGTAGAAAGAGAGACGGAGAGAGTGAGATGTAGAGAGAGCGAGATGTACAGAGAGAGAGACACAGAGAGAGAGAGAGTAGTGAATGCATACATTTCATACATGTTTTGTTTTTTTCGTACTGGTCCCCCGTGGGAATCGAACCCACAACCCTGGCGTTGCAAACACCACGCTCTACCAACTGAGCTACACGGGACCAGTTGGTAGACTGTATTCACCATGCATGAAGCCTGTACATAGATCTAGATATTATAGAGTGTATTCACCATGAACGAAGCCTGTATATAGATCTAGATATTATAGAGTGTATTCACCATGCATGAAGTTTGTACATAGATCTAGATATTATAGAGTGTATTCACCATGCACGCAGCCTGTACATAGATCTAGATATTATAGAGTGTACCCACCATGCACGCAGCCTGTACATAGATCTAGATATTCTAGAGTGTACCCACCATGCACGCTGCCTGTACATAGATCTAGATATTCTAGAGTGTACCCACCATGCACGCAGCCTGTACGGCCTCAGAGAGCCGTCCAGCGTCGGGTTCACACCATGCATGCAGCCTGTACATAGATCTAGATATTCTAGAGTGTACGCACCATGCACGCAGCCTGTACATAGATCTAGATATTCTAGAGTGTACCCACCATGCACGCAGCCTGTACATAGATCTAGATATTCTAGAGTGCACCCACCATGCACGCAGCCTGTACGGCCTCAGAGAGCCGTCCAGCGTCGGGGTCACACCAGAACACGTGACACTCGTAGTGTTGTCGTCCTCCTCCGTCCATGATGAAGGCAAAGCAGTGGACGTCCCTCCCTACCCCCATGAAGGACAGAAACCTCACCCTGCACTCCACCAACACCTCCTCCTCCTTCACCTCCTCCTCCTCCTGATACACAGGGAGAGACAGAGAGACACATACAGGGAAGCACACAAACACACACACAAAGGATGAAACGTCATCAGAGAGAAAGAGAGAGA
>NW_021822763.1:147794-189384 GCF_901001165.1 Salmo trutta | reverse complement strand
GTCTCTCTCTCTTTCTCTCTCTCTACAACTCTCTCTCTCTATCTCTCTCTCTCTCTCTCTCTCTCTCTCTCTCTCTCTCTCTCTCTCTTTCTCTCTCTCAATTCAATTCAATTTGCTTTATTGGCATGACGTAACAATGTACATATTGCCAAAGCTTACTTTGGATATTTACAATATGAACATAATGAGAATCAAAATTGTCAACGGGACAACAGTAACAACAATAACCAACGGTCAATATAACCATACATTCAACAATAACAATAATCATACAGTAGAGGACATGTGCAGGTTGATTGGTCTGTCAGACACTGTACCTCAACTTATGTGTCTCTCTCTCTCTCTCTCTCTCTCTCTCTCTCTCTGGTCAGGTACACAGCACAGTGAATTGAAGGACTTCTCTCCCTGGTCAGGTACACAGCACAGTGAACTGAAGGACTTCTCTCCCTGGTCAGGTACACAACACAGTGAACTGAAGGACTTCTCTCCCTGGTCAGGTACACAGCACAGTGAACTGAAGGACTTCTCTCCCTGGTCAGGTACACAGCACAGTGAACTGAAGGACTTCTCTCCCTGGTCAGGTACACAGCACAGTGAACTGAAGGACTTCTCTCCCTGGTCAGGTACACAGCACAGTGAACTGAAGGACTTCTCTCCCTGGTCAGGTACACAGCACAGTGAACTGAAGGACTTCTCTCCCTGGTCAGGTACACAGCACAGTGAACTGAAGGACTTCTCTCCCTGGTCAGCTACATAGTTGTCTTTGTCATAGCTTGATAATTGTGTAGTTTAGTAATTACCGAGGTTAGCTAGCCAGCTATTGCCGTCCCCCGCGACGCCATTTTTCCTAACCCAGCCAACTAGTAACACTGTAGAAACTAAAATACATTACAAAGGAACGTCTTGATTAGTGTTATGTTAGCTAGCTACAAAGTTGCTTTTGTATCATGACAAGGTGTAGTACTGAAACTATCGAGGTCACCTAGCCAGCTACACCTAGCCAGCTACACGGTCAGACAAAGTCAACAACGCAGCCACTGCTAGCTAGCCTACTCCACCAGCCAGCAGTACTGTATCATTTTCGTCATTTCAGTCAATAGATTTTCTGCTACGTAAGCTTAACTTTCTGAACATTCGAGACGTGTAGTCCACTTGTCATTCCAATCTCCTTTGCATTAGCGTAGCCTCTTCTGTAGCTTGTCAACTATGTGTCTGTCGATCCCGGTTCTCTCCACTCTGCACAGGCCATACAAACGCTTCACACCGCGTGGCCACTGCCACTCTAACCTGGTGGTCCCAGCGCGCACGACCCACGTGGAGTTCCAGGTCTCCGGCAGCCTCTGGAACTGCCGGTCTGCGGCCAACAAGGCTGAGTTCATCTCAGCCTATGCTACCCTCCAGTCCCTAGACTTCCTGGCGCTGACGGAAACATGGATCACCACAGATAACACTGCTACTCCTACTGCTCTCTCCTCGTCTGGCCACGTGTTCTCGCATACCCCTAGAGCATCGAGCCAGCGGGGTGGTGGCACTGGAATCCTCATCTCTCCCAAGTGGACATTCTCTCTTTCTCCCCTGACCCATCTGTCTATCTCCTCATTTGAATTCCATGCTGTCACAGTTACCAGCCCTTTCAAGCTTAACATCCTCATCATTTATCGCCCTCCAGGTTCCCTTGGAGAGTTCATCAATGAGCTTGACGCCTTGATAAGTTCCTTCCCTGAGGATGGCTCACCTCTCACAGTTCTGGGTGACTTTAACCTCCCCACGTCTACCTTCGACTCATTCCTCTCTGCCTCCTTCTTTCCACTCCTCTCCTCTTTTGACCTCACCCTCTCACCTTCCCCCCCTACTCACAAGGCAGGCAATACGCTTGACCTCATCTTTACTAGATGCTGTTCTTCCACTAATCTCATTGCAACTCCTCTCCAAGTCTCCGACCACTACCTTGTATCCTTTTCCCGCTCGCTCTCATCAAAAACTTCTCACTCTGCCCCTACTTGGATGGTATTGCGCCGTCCCAACCTTCGCTCTCTCTCTCCTGCTACTCTCTCCTCTTCCATCCTATCATCTCTTCCCTCTGCTCAAACCTTCTCCAACCTATCTCCTGATTTTGCCTCCTCAACCCTCCTCTCCTCCCTCTCTGCATCCTTTGATTTTCTCTGTCCCCTATCCTCCAGGCCGGCTCGGTCCTCCCCTCCTGCTCCGTGGCTCGACGACTCACTGCGAGCTCACAGAACAGGGCTCCGGGCAGCCGAGCGGAAATGGAGGAAAACTCGCCTCCCTGCGGACCTCGCATCCTTTCACTCCCTCCTCTCTACATTTTCCTCTTCTGTCTCTGCTGCTAAAGCCACTTTCTACCACTCTAAATTCCAAGCATCTGCCTCTAACCCTAGGAAGCTTTTTGCTACCTTCTCCTCCCTCCTGAATCCTCCTCCCCCTCCCCCCCCCCCCCCCTCCTCCCTCACTGCGGATGACTTCGTCAACCATTTTGAAAAGAAGGTTGACGACATCCGATCCTCGTTTGCTAAGTCAAGCGACACCGCTGGTCCTGCTCACACTGCCCTACCCTGTGCTTTGACCTCTTTCTCTCCTCTCTCTCCAGATGAAATCTCGCGTCTTGTGACGGCCGGCCGCCCAACAACCTGCCCACTTGACCCTATCCCCTCCTCTCTTCTCCAGACCATTTCCGGAGACCTTCTCCCCTACCTCACCTCGCTCATCAACTCATCCTTGACCGCTGGCTACGTCCCTTCCGTCTTCAAGAGAGCGAGAGTTGCACCCCTTCTGAAAAAACCTACACTCGATCCCTCCGATGTCAACAACTACAGACCAGTATCCCTTCTTTCTTTTCTCTCCAAAACTCTTGAACGTGCCGTCCTTGGCCAGCTCTCCTGCTATCTCTCTCAGAACGACCTTCTTGATCCTAATCAGTCAGGTTTCAAGACTGGGCATTCAACTGAGACTGCTCTTCTCTGTGTCACGGAGGCTCTCCGCACTGCTAAAGCTAACTCTCTCTCCTCTGCTCTCATCCTTCTAGACCTATCTGCTGCCTTTGATACTGTGAACCATCAGATCCTCCTCTCCACCCTCTCCGAGCTGGGCATCTCCGGCGCAGCCCACGCTTGGATTGCGTCCTACCTGACAGGTCGCTCCTACCAGGTGGCGTGGCGAGAAGCTGTCTCCGCACCACGTGCTCTCACCACTGGTGTCCCCCAGGGCTCTGTTCTAGGCCCTCTCCTATTCTCGCTATACACCAAGTCACTTGGCTCTGTCATATCCTCACACGGTCTCTCCTATCATTGCTATGCAGACGACACACAATTAATCTTCTCCTTTCCCCCTTCTGACAACCAGGTGGCGAATCGCATCTCTGCATGTCTGGCAGACATATCAGTGTGGATGACGGATCACCACCTCAAGCTGAACCTCGGCAAGACGGAGCTGCTCTTCCTCCCGGGGAAGGACTGCCCGTTCCATGATCTCGCCATCACGGTTGACAACTCCCTTGTGTCCTCCTCCCAGAGTGCTAAGAACCTTGGCGTGATCCTGGACAACACCCTGTCGTTCTCCACTAACATCAAGGCGGTGACCCGATCCTGTAGGTTCATGCTCTACAACATTCGCAGAGTACGACCCTGCCTCACACAGGAAGCGGCGCAGGTCCTAATCCAGGCACTTGTCATCTCCCGTCTGGATTACTGCAACTCGCTGTTGGCTGGGCTCCCTGCCTGTGCCATCAAACCCCTACAACTCATCCAGAACGCCGCAGCCCGTCTGGTGTTCAACCTTCCCAAGTTCTCTCACGTCACCCCGCTCCTCCGCTCTCTCCACTGGCTTCCAGTTGAAGCTCGCATCCGCTACAAGACCATGGTGCTTGCCTACGGAGCTGTGAGGGGAACGGCACCTCCGTACCTTCAGGCTCTGATCAGGCCCTACACCCAAACAAGGGCACTGCGTTCATCCACCTCTGGCCTGCTCGCCTCCCTACCTCTGAGGAAGCACAGTTCCCGCTCAGCCCAGTCAAAACTGTTCGCCGCTCTGGCACCCCAATGGTGGAACAATCTCCCTCACGATGCCAGGACAGCGGAGTCAATCACCACCTTCCGGAGACACCTGAAACCCCACCTCTTTAAGGAATACCTGGGACAGGATAAAGTAATCCTTCTAACCCCCCCCCCTTTAAAGGATTTAGATGCACTATTGTAAAGTGTTTGTTCTACTGGATATTATAGGTGAATGCACCAATTTGTAAGTCGCTCTGGATAAGAGCGTCTGCTAAATGACTTAAATGTAAATGTAAATGGTCAGGTACACAGCACAGTGAACTGAAGGACTTCTCTCCCTGGTCAGGTACACAGCACAGTGAACTGAAGGACTTCTCTCCCTGGTCAGGTACACAGCACAGTGAACTGAAGGACTTCTCTCCCTGGTCAGGTACACAGCACAGTGAACTGAAGGACTATACTGTGACACTAGCAAAACAACCATTCATCACACAACGTCCGCCGAGCAGCGGAGAGAGACGAGAGTCAGCCAGTCATGACACACACACATCACAAATCTTCCTTGTGCCACACACAATTAGTAATTACAAGGATTGATTGAAATGAATGCACAGGGTTACAATTTATTTGAAAGGATCCAATTAATTTGAAAGGCTGAGGTGTGTCCCCTGGCTGACAGCTGGTGGAGAGATGGAGATGTTTCTGTGCTGTTATGTTGGGGGACAGATGTTATTGAGACACACTGTGTTGTATAGTGTTGTATTGTTGGCTACTGTGTTGTTCAGTGTTGTATTGTTGGCTACTGTGTTGTACGGTGTTGTGCTGTTGTTTACTGTACTGTGTTGTTCAGTGTTGTACTGTCGCCTACTGTGTTGTATAGTGTTGTTCTGCCGTCTACCGTGTTGTACAGTGTTGTATTGTTGTCTACTGTGTTGTATTGTTGTCTACTGTGTTGTACAGTGTTGTACTGTTGTCTACTGTGTTGTATAGTGTTGTACTGTTGTCTACTGTGTTGTACAGTGTTGTACTGTTGTCTACTGTGTTGTATAGTGTTGCACTGTTGTCTACTGTGTTGTATAGTGTTGTACTGTTGTCTACTTTGTTGTACAGTGTTGTACTGTTGTCTACTGTGTTGTATAGTGTTGTACTGTTGTCTATTGAGATGTAATGCTGGGCTCCACCACAGAATAACAAAGAAATGTTAGTTAACAAAGACAGATGTTTAGTGTTAAACATCCAAACGTGGCATGAGAAGAAGCACCTCACACCATGAGAAATCACATCGGTCATCAAACATCAATAAACACCACAATGTCTATTCTCTCTCTCTCCTCTCCCTCTCCCTCTCTCTCCCCCTCTCTATCTCCCTCTCTATCTCCCTCTCTATCTCCTCTCCCTCCCCCTCTCTTTTCCCCTCTCTATGTCCCTCTCTCTCTCCTCTCCCTCCCCATCTCTCTCCCCCTCTCTATCTCCCTCTCTCTCTCCTCTCCCTCTCCCTCTCTCTCCCCCTCTCTATCTCCCTCTCGCTCTCCTCTCCCTCTCCCTCTCTCCCTCTCTCTATCTCCCTCTCTCTCTCCTATCCCTCCACCTCTCTCTCTCTCTTCATCTCTCCCTCTCCCTCCTCTTTCATCTTTACCTCTTTCTCCCTCTCCTTAATTCTCTCTTCCTCACTCTCCCTCTCTCTATCTCCCCTCTCTCTCTTTCTCCATCTCTATCTCCCTCTCTCCCTCTCTCTATCTCCCTCTCTCCCTCTATCTCCCCTCTCTCTCTCTCCCTCTCTCTCTCTCTCTATCTCTCCCTTCCTCTCTCTCTCCCAATCGCTCTCCGTTGGTTTAATTCCATCCTTCCTTATACAATCTTTGTCTCACCACCATTTCAACACAACACATCCCATTGGTGTATCTTGATAACAGATACAACACATCCCATTGGTGTATCTGCTAACAGATACAACACATCCCATTGGTGTATCTGCTAACAGATACAACACATCCCATTGGTGTATCTTGATAACAGATACAACACATCCCATTGGTGTGTCTTGGTAACAGATACAACACATCCCATTGGTGTGTCTTGGTAACAGATACAACACATCCCATTGGTGTATCTTGGTAACAGATACAACACATCCCATTGGTGTGTCTTGGTAACAGATACAACACATCCCATTGGTGTGCCTTGGTAACAGATACAACACATCCCATTGGTGTATCTTGGTAACAGATACAACACATCCCATTGGTGTGTCTTGGTAACAGATACAACACATCCCATTGGTGTGTCTTGGTAACAGATACAAGATATCCCATTGGTGTGTCTTGGTAACAGATACAACACATCCCATTGGTGTATCTTGGTAACAGATACAAGACATCCCATTGGTGTGTCTTGGTAACAGATACAACACATCCCATTGGTGTGTCTTGGTAACAGATACAACACATCCCATTGGTGTGTCTTGGTAACAGATACAACACATCCCATTGGTGTGTCTTGGTAACAGATACAACACATCCCATTGGTGTATCTGCTAACAGATACAACACATCCCATTGGTGTATCTGCTAACAGATACAACACATCCCATTGGTGTATCTTGATAACAGATACAACACATCCCATTGGTGTGTCTTGGTAACAGATACAACACATCCCATTGGTGTGTCTTGATAAGTCAGTTACAGATGAATCATCATCCATACTCATCAAAAATATCCTACATTTTTTGGACTTTTTGTTCATGGTGTAAATGAAATCTCAGCAAGCTGTGTGTTTCTCTCTCCAGCTCCATTAATCTAAATCTGGATCATTAATGAGAGAATCACTCCATTGATGAGCTTTAAACACCACACACACACACACACACACACACACACACACACACACACACACACACACACACACACACTCACACACACACAGAACGCACACACACACGCACACACACTCACACGGACACGCACACACACACACACACACTCATACGGACACGCACACACACACTCATACGGACACGCACACACACACGCACACACACACGCACACACTCTCACACGGACACGCACACACACACACACGGACACGCACACACACTCACACGGACACGCACGTGCACACACACACGCACACACACACACTCACACGGACACGCACACACACTCACACGGACACGCAGACACACACACACACGCACACACGGACACGCACACACGCACACACACACACACACACACACTAACGAATGTATGCACACAGGAACTCATGGACACTCAGACACACACCTTCACTCACACACTCAAACTCACATACACATTCATGCATAGTAAAAGGTCCAGTCAAAATGTGAATTTTCCTGTGTTTTATTTATATTTCCACAACATGAGGCTGGAATAATACTGTGAAATTGTAAAAAAGATTGTCATTATGGGGTATTGTGATGTCATCATGTGGTATTGTGATGTCATCATGGGGTATTGTGATGTCATTGTGGGGTATTGTGATGTCGTCATGTGGTATTGTGATGTCATCATGGGGTATTGTGATGTCATCATGGGGTATTGTGATGTCATCATGTGGTATTGTGATGTCATCATGGGGTATTGTGATGTCATCATGTGGTATTGTGATGTCATCACGCGGTATTGTGTGTCGATTGAAGAGGAAAAATATGTATTTAATCCATTTTAGAATAAGACTGTAACATAAGAAAACGTGGAAAAAGTCAAAAGGTCTGAATACTTCCCAGAATGCACTGTAAATCCTCTAAAGTACAACATTATAATTCCACATTTTACAGCACCACCTTCGGCTATAGCAGATAGATAGAAGCTGTTAGGGCTGGTGTAGCTAATAGTAAAATGAGTCATGTGAGCGCTTGGGAGAGAGCTGGTGCTTTGGAAAGGTTTACACATTTCAAACACTGTCTGTCACATAGGCCATCAATTTAAATTAACAGGACCAACCTCACACCCATCCTCTTCCCAGCGGTGGGGAGTCACACACACACACACACACACACACACACACACACACACACACACACACACACACACAAACATACACACACACACACACACACACACACACACACACACACACACACACAAACACACAGCGGTCGGGAATCAGTCACATGCCCACATCAGTTCAGGTGTGTTTCTGAGACAGGGATGAGAGAAGGATGACCCCAAACACACACACGGCGCAGAATGAGCAGTGAGACAGGATGAATACTGTAGTCTGAATGAGAAGGGAGACAGGATGAATACTGTAGTCTGAATGAGCAGGGAGACAGGATGAATACTGTAGTCTGAATGAGAAGGGAGACAGGATGAATACTGTAGTCTGAATGAGGAGACAGGATGAATACTGTAGTCTGAATGAGAAGGGAGACAGGATGAATACTGTAGTCTGAATGAGAAGGGAGACAGGATGAATACTGTAGTCTGAATGAGAAGGGAGACAGGATGAATACTGTAGTCTGAATGAGAAGGGAGACAGGATGAATACTGTAGTCTGAATGAGAAGGGAGACAGGATGAATACTGTAGTCTGAATGAGGAGACAGGATGAATACTGTAGTCTGAATGTGAAGGGAGACAGGATGAATACTGTAGTCTGAATGAGAAGGGAGACAGGATGAATACTGTAGTCTGAATGAGGAGACAGGATGAATACTGTAGTCTGAATGAGAAGGGAGACAGGATAAATACTGTAGTCTGGATGTGAAGGGAGACAGGATGAATACTGTAGTCTGAATGAGGAGACAGGATGAATACTGTAGTCTGAATGAGAAGGGAGACAGGATGAATACTGTAGTCTGAATGAGCAGGGAGACAGGATGAATACTGTAGTCTGAATGAGGAGACAGGATGAATACTGTAGTCTGAATGAGGAGGGAGACAGGATGAATACTGTAGTCTGAATGAGAAGGGAGACAGGATGAATACTGTAGTCTGAATGAGCAGTGAGACAGGATGAATACTGTAGTCTGAATGAGAAGGGAGACAGGATGAATACTGTAGTCTGAATGTGAAGGGAGACAGGATGAATACTGTAGTCTGAATGAGGAGACAGGATGAATACTGTAGTCTGAATGTGGAGGGAGACAGGATGAATACTGTAGTCTGAATGAGAAGGGAGACAGGATGAATACTGTAGTATGAATGAGAAGGGAGACAGGATGAATACTGTAGTCTGAATGTGAAGGGAGACAGGATGAATACTGTAGTCTGAATGAGGAGACAGGATGAATACTGTAGTCTGAATGTGAAGGGAGACAGGATGAATACTGTAGTCTGAATGAGAAGACAGGATGAATACTGTAGTCTGAATGAGAAGGGAGACAGGATGAATACTGTAGTCTGAATGAGCAGGGAGACAGGATGAATACTGTAGTCTTAATGTGGAGGGAGACAGGATGAATACTGTAGTCTGAATGAGAAGGGAGACAGGATGAATACTGTAGTCTGAATGAGAAGGGAGACAGGATGAATACTGTAGTCTGAATGAGGAGACAGGATGAATACTGTAGTCTGAATGAGGAGACAGGATGAATACTGTAGTCTGAATGAGAAGGGAGACAGGATGAATACTGTAGTCTGAATGAGAAGGGAGACAGGATGAATACTGTAGTCTGAATGAGGAGACAGGATAAATACTGTAGTCTGAATGAGAAGGGAGACAGGATGAATACTGTAGTCTGAATGAGAAGGGAGACAGGATGAATACTGTAGTCTGAATGAGAAGGGAGACAGGATGAATACTGTAGTCTGAATGAGAAGGGAGACAGCATGAATACTGTAGTCTGAATGTGAAGGGAGACAGGATGAATACTGTAGTCTGAATGAGAAGGGAGACAGGATGAATACTGTAGTCTGAATGAGGAGACAGGATGAATACTGTAGTCTGAATGAGAAGGGAGACAGGATAAATACTGTAGTCTAGATGTGAAGGGAGACAGGATGAATACTGTAGTCTGAATGAGGAGACAGGATGAATACTGTAGTCTGAATGAGAAGGGAGACAGGATGAATACTGTAGTCTGAATGAGCAGGGAGACAGGATGAATACTGTAGTCTGAATGAGAAGGGAGACAGGATGAATACTGTAGTCTGAATGAGGAGACAGGATGAATACTGTAGTCTGAATGAGAAGGGAGACAGGATGAATACTGTAGTCTGAATGAGGAGACAGGATGAACACTGTAGTCTGATTGAGAAGGGAGACAGGATGAATACTGTAGTCTGAATGAGAAGGGAGACAGGATGAATACTGTAGTCTGAATGAGAAGGGAGACAGGATGATTACTGTAGTCTGAATGTGAAGGGAGACAGGATGAATACTGTAGTCTGAATGAGGAGGGAGACAGGATGAATACTGTAGTCTGAATGAGGAGACAGGATGAATACTGTAGTCTGAACGAGAAGGGAGACAGGATGAATACTGTAGTCTGAATGAGGAGACAGGATGAATACTGTAGTCTGAATGAGAAGGGAGACAGGATGAATACTGTAGTCTGAATGAGGAGACAGGATGAATACTGTAGTCTGAATGAGGAGACAGGATGAATACTGTAGTCTGAATGTGGAAGGGAGACAGGATGAATACTGTAGTCTGAATGAGAAGGGAGACAGGATGAATACTGTAGTCTGAATGAGAAGGGAGACAGGATGAATACTGTAGTCTGAATGAGGAGACAGGATGAATACTGTAGTCTGAATGAGAAGGGAGACAGGATGAATACTGTAGTCTGAATGTGAAGGGAGACAGGATGAATACTGTAGTCTGAATGAGGAGACAGGATGAATACTGTAGTCTGAATGTGAAGGGAGACAGGATGAATACTGTAGTCTGAATGAGAAGACAGGATGAATACTGTAGTCTGAATGAGAAGGGAGACAGGATGAATACTGTAGTCTGAATGAGCAGGGAGACAGGATGAATACTGTAGTCTGAATGAGAAGGGAGACAGGATGAATACTGTAGTCTGAATGAGGAGACAGGATGAATACTGTAGTCTGAATGAGCAGGGAGACAGGATGAATACTGTAGTCTGAATGAGAAGGGAGACAGGATGAATACTGTAGTCTGAATGAGGAGACAGGATGAATACTGTAATCTGAATGAGGAGGGATACAGGATTAATATTGTAGTCAAAATGTGCAGGGAGACAGGATGAATACTGTAGTCTGACTGAGAAGGGAGACAGGATGAATACTTTAGTCTGAATGAGAAGGGAGACAGGATGAATACTGTAGTCTGAATGAGAATGGAGACAGGATGAATACTGTAGTCTGAATGAGAAGGGAGACAGGATGAATACTGTAGTCTGAATGAGGAGTGACACAGGAGGAATACTGTAGTCTGAATGAGAAGGGAGACAGGATGAATTACGGTAGTGTGAAAGAGGAGACATGATGAATACTGTAGTCTGAATGTGGAGGGAGACAGGATGAATACTGTAGTCTGACTGAGAAGGGAGACAGGATGAATACTGTAGTCTGAATGAGAATGGAGACAGGATGAATACTGTAGTCTGAATGAGGAGTGAGACAGGAGGAATACTGTAGTCTGAATGAGAAGGGAGACAGGATGAATACTGTAGTCTGAATGAGGAGACAGGGTGAATACTGTAGTCTGAATGAGAAGGGAGACAGGATGAATACTGTAGTCTGAATGAGGAGACAGGATGAATACTGTAGTCTGAATGAGAAGACAGGATGTATACTGTAGTCTGAATGAGAAGGGAGACAGGATGAATACTGTAGTCTGAATGAGCAGGGAGACAGGATGAATACTGTAGTCTGAATGAGAAGGGAGACAGGATGAATACTGTAGTCTGAATGTGGAGACAGGATATATACTGTAGTCTGAATGTGGAGGGAGACAGGAGGAATACTGTAGTCTGAATGAGAAGGGAGACAGGATGAATACTGTAGTCTGAATGAGGAGACAGGATGAATACTGTAGTCTGAATGAGAAGGGAGACAGGATGAATACTGTAGTCTGAATGAGGAGACAGGATGAATACTGTAGTCTGAATGAGAAGACAGGATGTATACTGTAGTCTGAATGAGAAGGGAGACAGGATGAATACTGTAGTCTGAATGAGCAGGGAGACAGGATGAATACTGTAGTCTGAATGAGAAGGGAGACAGGATGAATACTGTAGTCTGAATGTGGAGACAGGATATATACTGTAGTCTGAATGTGGAGGGAGACAGGAGGAATACTGTATTCTGAATGAGAAGGGAGACAGGATGAATACTGTAGTCTGAATGAGGAGACAGGATGAATACTGTAGTCTGAATGTGAAGGGAGACAGGATGAATACTGTAGTCTGAATGAGAAGACAGGATGAATACTGTAGTCTGAATGAGAAGGGAAACAGGATGAATACTGTAGTCTGAATGAGCAGGGAGACAGGATGAATACTGTAGTCTGAATGAGAAGGGAGACAGGATGAATACTGTAGTCTGAATGAGGAGGGATACAGGATTAATATTGTAGTCAAAATGTGCAGGGAGACAGGATGAATACTGTAGTCTTAATGTGGAGGGAGACAGGATGAATACTGTAGTCTGAATGAGCAGGGAGACAGGATGAATACTGTAGTCTGAATGAGAAG
Source organism: Salmo trutta (assembly GCF_901001165.1). Classification (NCBI taxonomy): domain Eukaryota; kingdom Metazoa; phylum Chordata; class Actinopteri; order Salmoniformes; family Salmonidae; genus Salmo; species Salmo trutta. The sequence goes on along the minus strand of NW_021822763.1, from coordinate 176,746 downwards.
GGAGACAGGATGAATACTGTAGTCTGAATGAGAAGGGAGACAGGATGAATACTGTAGTCTGAATGAGGAGACAGGATGAATACTGTAGTCTGAATGAGAAGGGAGACAGGATGAATACTGTAGTCTGAATGAGAAGGGAGACAGGATGAATACTGTAGTCTGAATGAGGAGACAGGATGAATACTGTAGTCTGAATGAGAAGGGAGACAGGATGAATACTGTAGTCTGAATGAGCAGGGAGACAGGATGAATACTGTAGTCTGAATGAGAAGGGAGACAGGATGAATACTGTAGTCTGAATGAGCAGGGAGACAGGATGAATACTGTAGTCTGAATGAGAAGGGAGACAGGATGAATACTGTAGTCTGAATGTGAAGGGAGACAGGATGAATACTGTAGTCTGAATGAGGAGACATGATGAATACTGTAGTCTGAATGTGAAGGGAGACAGGATGAATACTGTAGTCTGAATGAGAAGGGAGACAGGATGAATACTGTAGTCTGAATGAGGAGACAGGATGAATACTGTAGTCTGAATGAGGAGACAGGATGAATACTGTAGTCTGAATGTGGAAGGGAGACAGGATGAATACTGTAGTCTGAATGAGAAGGGAGACAGGATGAATACTGTAGTCTGAATGAGAAGGGAGACAGGATGAATACTGTAGTCTGAATGAGGAGACAGGATGAATACTGTAGTCTGAATGAGAAGGGAGACAGGATGAATACTGTAGTCTGAATGTGAAGGGAGACAGGATGAATACTGTAGTCTGAATGAGGAGACAGGATGAATACTGTAGTCTGAATGTGAAGGGAGACAGGATGAATACTGTAGTCTGAATGAGAAGACAGGATGAATACTGTAGTCTGAATGAGAAGGGAGACAGGATGAATACTGTAGTCTGAATGAGCAGGGAGACAGGATGAATACTGTAGTCTGAATGAGAAGGGAGACAGGATGAATACTGTAGTCTGAATGAGGAGACAGGATGAATACTGTAGTCTGAATGAGCAGGGAGACAGGATGAATACTGTAGTCTGAATGAGAAGGGAGACAGGATGAATACTGTAGTCTGAATGAGGAGACAGGATGAATACTGTAATCTGAATGAGGAGGGATACAGGATTAATATTGTAGTCAAAATGTGCAGGGAGACAGGATGAATACTGTAGTCTGACTGAGAAGGGAGACAGGATGAATACTTTAGTCTGAATGAGAAGGGAGACAGGATGAATACTGTAGTCTGAATGAGAATGGAGACAGGATGAATACTGTAGTCTGAATGAGAAGGGAGACAGGATGAATACTGTAGTCTGAATGAGGAGTGACACAGGAGGAATACTGTAGTCTGAATGAGAAGGGAGACAGGATGAATTACGGTAGTCTGAAAGAGGAGACAGGATGAATACTGTAGTCTGAATGTGGAGGGAGACAGGATGAATACTGTAGTCTGACTGAGAAGGGAGACAGGATGAATACTGTAGTCTGAATGAGAATGGAGACAGGATGAATACTGTAGTCTGAATGAGGAGTGAGACAGGAGGAATACTGTAGTCTGAATGAGAAGGGAGACAGGATGAATACTGTAGTCTGAATGAGGAGACAGGATGAATACTGTAGTCTGAATGAGAAGGGAGACAGGATGAATACTGTAGTCTGAATGAGGAGACAGGATGAATACTGTAGTCTGAATGAGAAGACAGGATGTATACTGTAGTCTGAATGAGAAGGGAGACAGGATGAATACTGTAGTCTGAATGAGCAGGGAGACAGGATGAATACTGTAGTCTGAATGAGAAGGGAGACAGGATGAATACTGTAGTCTGAATGTGGAGACAGGATATATACTGTAGTCTGAATGTGGAGGGAGACAGGAGGAATACTGTAGTCTGAATGAGAAGGGAGACAGGATGAATACTGTAGTCTGAATGAGGAGACAGGATGAATACTGTAGTCTGAATGAGAAGGGAGACAGGATGAATACTGTAGTCTGAATGAGGAGACAGGATGAATACTGTAGTCTGAATGAGAAGACAGGATGTATACTGTAGTCTGAATGAGAAGGGAGACAGGATGAATACTGTAGTCTGAATGAGCAGGGAGACAGGATGAATACTGTAGTCTGAATGAGAAGGGAGACAGGATGAATACTGTAGTCTGAATGTGGAGACAGGATATATACTGTAGTCTGAATGTGGAGGGAGACAGGAGGAATACTGTATTCTGAATGAGAAGGGAGACAGGATGAATACTGTAGTCTGAATGAGGAGACAGGATGAATACTGTAGTCTGAATGTGAAGGGAGACAGGATGAATACTGTAGTCTGAATGAGAAGACAGGATGAATACTGTAGTCTGAATGAGAAGGGAAACAGGATGAATACTGTAGTCTGAATGAGCAGGGAGACAGGATGAATACTGTAGTCTGAATGAGAAGGGAGACAGGATGAATACTGTAGTCTGAATGAGGAGGGATACAGGATTAATATTGTAGTCAAAATGTGCAGGGAGACAGGATGAATACTGTAGTCTTAATGTGGAGGGAGACAGGATGAATACTGTAGTCTGAATGAGCAGGGAGACAGGATGAATACTGTAGTCTGAATGAGAAGGGAGACAGGATGAATACTGTAGTCTGAATGAGAAGGGAGACAGGATGATACTGTAGTCTGAATGAGGAGACAGGATGAATACTGTAGTCTGAATGAGAAGGGAGACAGGATGAATACTGTAGTCTGAATGAGAAGGGAGACAGGATGAATACTGTAGTCTGAATGAGGAGACAGGATGAATACTGTAGTCTGAATGAGAAGGGAGACAGGATGAATACTGTAGTCTGAATGAGCAGGGAGACAGGATCAATACTGTAGTCTGAATGAGAAGGGAGACAGGATGAATACTGTAGTCTGAATGAGGAGACATGATGAATACTGTAGTCTGAATGTGAAGGGAGACAGGATGAATACTGTAGTCTGAATGAGAAGACAGGATGAATACTGTAGTCTGAATGAGGAGACAGGATGAATACTGTAATCTGAATGAGGAGGGATACAGGATTAATATTGTAGTCAAAATGTACAGGGAGACAGGATGAATACTGTAGTCTGACTGAGAAGGGAGACAGGATGAATACTGTAGTCTGAATGAGAAGGGAGACAGGATGAATACTGTAGTCTGAATGAGAAGGGAGACAGGATGAATACTGTAGTCTGAATGAGGAGTGAGACAGGAGGAATACTGTAGTCTGAATGAGAAGGGAGACAGGATGAATACTGTAGTCTGAATGAGGAGACAGGATGAATACTGTAGTCTGAATGTGGAGGGAGACAGGATGAATACTGTAGTCTGAATGAGAAGGGAGACAGGATGAATACTGTAGTCTGAATGAGGAGACAGGATGAATACTGTAGTCTGAATGAGAAGACAGGATGTATACTGTAGTCTGAATGAGAAGGGAGACAGGATGAATACTGTAGTCTGAATGAGCAGGGAGACAGGATGAATACTGTAGTCTGAATGAGAAGGGAGACAGGATGAATACTGTAGTCTGAATGAGGAGACAGGATGAATACTGTAATCTGAATGAGGAGGGATACAGGATTAATATTGTAGTCAAAATGTGCAGGGAGACAGGATGAATACTGTAGTCTGACTGAGAAGGGAGACAGGATGAATACTGTAGTCTGACTGAGAAGGGAGACAGGATGAATACTGTAGTCTGAATGAGAAGGAAGACAGGATGAATACTGTAGTCTGAATGAGGAGACAGGATGAATACTGTAGTCTGAATGAGAAGGGAGACAGGATGAATACTGTAGTCTGAATGAGAAGGGAGACAGGATGAATACTGTAGTCTGAATGAGGAGACAGGATGAATACTGTAGTCTGAATGTGGAGGGAGACAGGATGAATACTGTAGTCTGAATTTGAAGGGAGACAGGATGAATACTGTAGTCTGAATGAGAAGGGAGACAGGATGAATACTGTAGTCTGAATGAGGAGACAGGATGAATACTGTAGTCTGAATGAGCAGGGAGACAGGATGAATACTGTAGTCTGAATGAGGAGACAGGATGAATACTGTAGTCTGAATGTGAAGGGAGACAGGATGAATACTGTAGTCTGAATGAGGAGACAGGATGAATACTGTAGTCTGAATGTGAAGGGAGACAGGATGAATACTGTAGTCTGAATGAGAAGACAGGATAAATACTGTAGTCTGAATGAGAAGGGAGACAGGATGAATACTGTAGTCTGAATGAGCAGGGAGACAGGATGAATACTGTAGTCTGAATGAGCAGGGAGACAGGATGAATACTGTAGTCTGAATGAGAAGGGAGACAGGATGAATACTGTAGTCTGAATGTGAAGGGAGACAGGATGAATACTGTAGTCTGAATGAGGAGACAGGATGAATACTGTAGTCTGAATGAGAAGGGAGACAGGATGAATACTGTAGTCTGAATGAGCAGGGAGACAGGATGAATACTGTAGTCTGAATGAGAAGGGAGACAGGATGAATACTGTAGTCTGAATGAGGAGACAGGATGAATACTGTAGTCTGAATGAGGAGGGAGACAGGATGAATACTATAGTCTGAATGAGAAGGGAGACAGGATGAATACTGTAGTCTGAATGAGAAGGGAGACAGGATGAATACTGTAGTCTGAATGAGAAGGGAGACAGGATGAATACTGTAGTCTGAATGAGCAGGGAGACAGGATGAATACTGTAGTCTGAATGAGAAGGGAGACAGGATGAATACTGTAGTCTGAATGAGAAGGGAGACAGGATGAATACTGTAGTCTGAATGAGGAGACAGGATGAATACTGTAGTCTGAATGAGAAGACAGGATGTATACTGTAGTCTGAATGAGAAGGGAGACAGGATGAATACTGTAGTCTGAATGAGCAGGGAGACAGGATGAATACTGTAGTCTGAATGAGAAGGGAGACAGGATGAATACTGTAGTCTGAATGAGGAGACAGGATGAATACTGTAATCTGAATGAGGAGGGATACAGGATTAATATTGTAGTCAAAATGTGCAGGGAGACAGGATGAATACTGTAGTCTGACTGAGAAGGGAGACAGGATGAATACTGTAGTCTGACTGAGAAGGGAGACAGGATGAATACTGTAGTCTGAATGAGAAGGAAGACAGGATGAATACTGTAGTCTGAATGAGGAGACAGGATGAATACTGTAGTCTGAATGAGAAGGGAGACAGGATGAATACTGTAGTCTGAATGAGAAGGGAGACAGGATGAATACTGTAGTCTGAATGAGGAGACAGGATGAATACTGTAGTCTGAATGTGGAGGGAGACAGGATGAATACTGTAGTCTGAATTTGAAGGGAGACAGGATGAATACTGTAGTCTGAATGAGAAGGGAGACAGGATGAATACTGTAGTCTGAATGAGGAGACAGGATGAATACTGTAGTCTGAATGAGCAGGGAGACAGGATGAATACTGTAGTCTGAATGAGGAGACAGGATGAATACTGTAGTCTGAATGTGAAGGGAGACAGGATGAATACTGTAGTCTGAATGAGGAGACAGGATGAATACTGTAGTCTGAATGTGAAGGGAGACAGGATGAATACTGTAGTCTGAATGAGAAGACAGGATGAATACTGTAGTCTGAATGAGAAGGGAGACAGGATAAATACTGTAGTCTGAATGAGCAGGGAGACAGGATGAATACTGTAGTCTGAATGAGCAGGGAGACAGGATGAATACTGTAGTCTGAATGAGAAGGGAGACAGGATGAATACTGTAGTCTGAATGTGAAGGGAGACAGGATGAATACTGTAGTCTGAATGAGGAGACAGGATGAATACTGTAGTCTGAATGAGAAGGGAGACAGGATGAATACTGTAGTCTGAATGAGCAGGGAGACAGGATGAATACTGTAGTCTGAATGAGAAGGGAGACAGGATGAATACTGTAGTCTGAATGAGGAGACAGGATGAATACTGTAGTCTGAATGAGGAGGGAGACAGGATGAATACTGTAGTCTGAATGAGAAGGGAGACAGGATGAATACTGTAGTCTGAATGAGAAGGGAGACAGGATGAATACTGTAGTCTGAATGAGAAGGGAGACAGGATGAATACTGTAGTCTGAATGAGCAGGGAGACAGGATGAATACTGTAGTCTGAATGAGAAGGGAGACAGGATGAATACTGTAGTCTGAATGAGCAGGGAGACAGGATGAATACTGTAGTCTGAATGAGCAGGGAGACAGGATGAATACTGTAGTCTGAATGAGAAGGGAGACAGGATGAATACTGTAGGCTGAATGAGAAGACAGGATGAATACTGTAGTCTGAATGAGCAGGGAGACAGGATGAATACTGTAGTCTGAATGAGAAGGGAGACAGGATGAATACTGTAGTCTGAATGAGCAGGGAGACAGGATGAATACTATAGTCTGAATGAGAAGGGAGACAGGATGAATACTGTAGGCTGAATGAGAAGACAGGATGAATACTGTAGTCTGAATGAGAAGACAGGATGAATACTGTAGTCTGAATGAGGAGACAGGATGAATACTGTAGTCTGAATGAGAAGGGAGACAGGATGAATACCGTAGTCTGAATGAGAAGGGAGACAGGATGAATACTGTAGTCTGAATGAGAAGGGAGACAGGATGAATACTGTAGGCTGAATGAGAAGGGAGACAGGATGAATACTGTAGTCTGAATGAGCAGGGAGACAGGATGAATACTGTAGTCTGAATGAGAAGGGAGACAGGATGAATACTGTAGTCTGAATGAGAAGGGAGACAGGATGAATACTGTAGTCTGAATGAGGAGACAGGATGAATACTGTAGTCTGAATGTGAAGGGAGGCAGGATGAATACTGTAGTCTGAATGAGAAGGGAGACAGGATGAATACTGTAGTCTGAATGAGCAGGGAGACAGGATGAATACTGTAGTCTGAATGAGAAGGGAGACAGGATGAATACTGTAGTCTGAATGAGGAGACAGGATGAATACTGTAGTCTGAATGAGCAGGGAGACAGGATGAATACTGTAGTCTGAATGAGGAGACAGGATGAATACTGTAGTCTGAATGAGAAGGGAGACAGGATGAATACCGTAGTCTGAATGAGAAGGGAGACAGGATGAATACTGTAGTCTGAATGAGCAGGGAGACAGGATGAATACTGTAGTCTGAATGAGGAGACAGGATGAATACTGTAGTCTGAATGAGAAGGGAGACAGGATGAATACTGTAGTCTGAATGAGCAGGGAGACAGGATGATTACTGTAGTCTGAATGAGCAGGGAGTCAGGATGAATACTGTAGTCTGAATGAGAAGGGAGACAGGATGAATACTGTAGTCTGAATGAGAAGGGAGACAGGATGAATACTGTAGTCTGAATGAGAAGGGAGACAGGATGAATACTGTAGTCTGAATGAGCAGGGAGACAGGATGATTACTGTAGTCTGAATAAGCAGGGAGTCAGGATGAATACTGTAGTCTGAATGAGAAGGGAGACAGGATGAATACTGTAGTCTGAATGAGCAGGGAGACAGGATGAATACTGTAGTCTGAATGAGGAGACAGGATGAATACTGTAGTCTGAATGAGCAGGGAGACAGGATGAATACTGTAGTCTGAATGAGGAGACAGGATGAATACTGTAGTCTGAATGAGCAGGGAGACAGGATGAATACTGTAGTCTGAATGAGCAGGGAGACAGGATGAATACTGTAGTCTGAATGAGAAGGGAGACAGGATGAATACTGTAGTCTGAATGAGAAGGGAGACAGGATGAATACTGTAGTCTGAATGAGGAGACAGGATGAATACTGTAGTCTGAATGAGGAGGGAGACAGGATGAATACTGTAGTCTGAATGAGAAGGGAGACAGGATGAATACTGTAGTCTGAATGAGGAGACAGGATGAATACTGTAGTCTGAATGAGAAGACAGGATGAATACTGTAGTCTGAATGAGAAGACAGGATGAATACTGTAGTCTGAATGAGAAGACAGGATGAATACTGTAGTCTGAATGAGCAGGGAGACAGGATAAATACTGTAGTCTGAATGAAGAGACAGGATGAATACTGTAGTCTGAATGAGAAGGGAGACAGGATGAATACTGTAGTCTGAATGAGCAGGGAGACAGGATGAATACTGTAGTCTGAATGAGGAGACAGGATGAATACTGTAGTCTGAATGAGGAGGGAGACAGGATGAATACTGTAGTCTGAATGAGAAGGGAGACAGGATGAATACCGTAGTCTGAATGAGAAGGGAGACAGGATGAATACTGTAGTCTGAATGAGAAGGGAGACAGGATGAATACTGTAGGCTGAATGAGCAGGGAGACAGGATGAATACTGTAGTCTGAATGAGAAGGGAGACAGGATGAATACTGTAATCTGAATGAGAAGGGAGACAGGATGAATACTGTAGTCTGAATGAGGAGGGAGACAGGATGAATACTGTAGTCTGAATGAGGAGGGAGACAGGATGAATACTGTAGTCTGAATGAGAAGGGAGACAGGATGAATACTGTAGTCTGAATGAGAAGGGAGACAGGATGAATACTGTAGTCTGAATGAGGAGACAGGATGAATACTGTAGTCTGAATGAGAAGACAGGATGAATACTGTAGTCTGAATGAGGAGACAGGATGAATACTGTAGTCTGAATGAGGAGACAGGATGAATACTGTAGTCTGAATGAGGAGGGAGACAGGATGGATACTGTAGTCTGAATGAGGAGGGAGACAGGATGGATACTGTAGTCTGAATGAGCAGGGAGACAGGATGAATACTGTAGTCTGAATGAGAAGGGAGACAGGATGAATACTGTAGTCTGAATGAGCAGGGAGACAGGATGAATACTGTAGTCTGAATGAGAAGGGAGACAGGATGAATACTGTAGTCTGAATGAGGAGGGAGACAGGATGAATACTGTAGTCTGAATGAGGAGACAGGATGAATACTGTAGTCTGAATGAGAAGGGAGACAGGATGAATACTGTAGTCTGAATGAGAAGGGAGACAGGATGAATACTGTAGTCTGAATGAGCAGGGAGACAGGATGAATACTGTAGTCTGAATGAGAAGGGAGACAGGATGAATACTGTAGTCTGAATGAGAAGGGAGACAGGATGAATACTGTATTGAATAATGCTACATTGTTATGTACCTCAGTAATATGGTCTACAATGCTACATCGTTATGTACCTCAGTAATATGGTCTACAATGCTACATCGTTATGTACCTCAGTAATATGGTCTACAATGCTACATCGTTATGTACCTCAGTAATAATGTCCACAAAGCTACATCGTTATATACCTCAGTAATATGGTCTACAATACTACATCGTTATGTACCTCATTAATAATATCCACATTGCTACATCGTTATGTACCTCAGTAATAATGTCCACAATGCTACATCGTTATGTACCTCAGTAATATGGTCTACAATGCTACATCGTTATATACCTCAGTAATATGGTCTACAATGCTACATCGTTATGTACCTCAGTAATGAGGTCCACAATACTACATCGTTATGTACCTCAGTAATGAGGTCCACAGTGCTACATCGTTATGTACCTCAGTAATAATGTCCACAGTGCTACATCGTTATGTACCTCAGTAATAATGTCCACAGTGCTACATCGTTATGTACCTCATTAATAATGTCCACAGTGCTACATCGTTATGTACCTCAGTAATAATGTCCACAGTGCTACATCGTTATGTACCTCAGTAATATGGTCTACAATGCTACATCGTTATATATCTCAGTAATATGGTCTACAATGCTACATCGTTATGTACCTCAGTAATAATGTCCACAGTGCTACATCGTTATGTACCTCTATAATATGGTCTACAATGCTACATCGTTATATACCTCAGTAATATGGTCTACAATGCTACATCGTTATGTACCTCAGTAATGAGGTCCACAATACTACATCGTTATGTACCTCAGTAATGAGGTCCACAGTGCTACATCGTTATGTACCTCAGTAATAATGTCCACAGTGCTACATCGTTATGTACCTCAGTAATAATGTCCACAGTGCTACATCGTTATGTACCTCAGTAATAATGTCCACAGTGCTACATCGTTATGTACCTCAGTAATAATGTCCACAGTGCTACATCGTTATGTACCTCAGTAATAATGTCCACAGTGCTACATCGTTATGTACCTCAGTAATAATGTCCACAGTGCTACATCGTTATGTACCTCAGTAATAATGTCCACAGTGCTACATCGTTATGTACCTCAGTAATAATGTCCACAGTGCTACATCGTTATGTACCTCAGTAATAATGTCCACAGTGCTACATCGTTATGTACCTCAGTAATAATGTCCACAGTGCTACATCGTTATGTACCTCAGTAATAATGTCCACAGTGCTACATCGTTATGTACCTCAGTAATAATGTCCACAGTGCTACAGTACAGGCACATCGCTGTGACGGTTATCCTCATATCCTCATAAGCCTTTTATAAATGGACCAGACTTGATTTATACTTGAGGAGAAGCACATTTATTTACTGATAATAATGTGGGTTAGAGATGTCCTCTTGATTGTCGCTGGTCGCCTGTAAATGATGAGAAACGTTAAGAGTTTGAGTTGGGAGCACCGGCCATTGGTTTGGTGCCAAAACCTTTTGATGTTCTTCTCCTGATGAATATATAATATACATAATATTTAAAAGATGAAGGTAGATCATCAGACATGTGTATGATTACCTTGTATTCCTCCGTTACTGAACAGGGTTCAGTTCATTTCCTGGTCAGATAAATGGGGAATGTTGGAGAGTGTAGTTCAGAGGGGTTGGAGGTTAAAATGCAGAAGACACATTTCAGTTGAATATGCAACAGGCTAGATATCCCCCTTTCCCCTCCTTAATGAATGGTACTGTAACACCCTGGCCATAGAGAGGGTTTTTTTGTTCTCTATTTTTGGTTAGGCCAGGGTGTGACGTGGGTGGGCGTTCTAGGTTTCTTTTTCTATGTTGATGGTTTTCTTTGTTTCGGCCGTGTATGGCTCTCAATCAGGAACAGGTGTAGATCGTTGTTGCAGATTGAGAGTCATACATAGGCAGCCTGTTTTTCCTTTGGGGTTTGTGGGGGGAATGTTTTCTGTTTAGTTTGTTCCTGACAGAACTGTTGCTGTTCGTTTTTTTGGTTATTTTTGTATAGTGTTCATTTGGTTATTAAAATCTTGTAAGATGAACACATCCTCCGCTGCACCTTGGTCTCATTCTGACGACGGCCGTTACAGGTAGTATGGTAGTAGTTAACCCAGGGGACGTACATGTTTACATCCCAGATGGTATCTATGTTCTTATCCCAGAGGATAGACGTGTTTACATCCCAGATGGTATCTATGTTCTTATCCCAGAGGATAGACGTGTTTATATCCCAGATGGTATCTATGTTCTTATCCCAGAGGATGGATGTGTTTACATCCCAGATGGTATCTATGTTCTTATCCCAGAGGATAGACGTGTTTACATCCCAGATGGTATCTATGTTCTTATCCCAGAGGATAGATGTGTTTATATCCCAGATGGTATCTATGTTCTTATCCCAGAGGATAGATGTTTATATCCCAGATGGTATCTATGTTCTTATCCCAGAGGATAGATGTGTTTATATCCCAGATGGTATCTATGTTCTTATCCCAGAGGATAGACGTGTTTATATCCCAGATGGTATCTATGTTCTTATCCCAGAGGATAGATGTGTTTACATCCCAGATGGTATCTATGTTCTTATCCCAGAGGATAGACGTGTTTATATCCCAGATGGTATCTATGTTCTTATCCCAGAGGATAGATGTGTTTATATCCCAGATGGTATCTATGTTCTTATCCCAGAGGATAGATGTGTTTATATCCCAGATGGTATCTATGTTCTTATCCCAGAGGATAGATGTGTTTATATCCCAGATGGTATGCTCTAAACCATGGGTTTAACAGAGTTACATTTGTGCTGGTATAAATATGTATTTTCTGTATGTATGCACAGTATTTCATATGTGTTGAATGTTAATTGACCAGATATGTGTAAGGGTTTCCCATTGCTCAATTATTTTACCAGGTAAGTTGACTGAGAACACATTCTCATTTACAGCAACAACCTGGGGAATAGTTTCAGGGGAGAGAAGGGGATGAATGAGCCAATTGTAAGCTGGGGATGATTAGGTGGCCATGATGGTATGAGGGCCAGATTGGGAATTTAACCAGGACACCAGGGTTAACACCCCTACTCTATGATAAGGGCCATGGGATATTTAATGACCTCAGAGAGTCAGGACACCCATTTAACGTCCCATCCAAAAGACGGCACCCTACACAGGGCAGTGTCCCCAATCACTGCCTTGGGGTATTGGGATATTTTTAGACCAGAGGAAAGAGTGCCTCCTACTGGCCCTCCAACACCACTTCCTGCAGCATCTGGTCTCCCATCCAGGGACTGACCAGGACCAACCCTGCTTAGCTTCAGAAGCAAGCCAGCAGTGGGATGCAGGGTGGTATGCATAGCACATTTAAATCTCGGTCCTTTGATGGTTTTCAGGTGCGATGCTGGGTTTTCAGGTGCGATGCTGGGTTTTCAGGTATGATGCTGGGTTTTTCAGGTATGATGCTGGGTTTTCAGGTATGATGCTGGGTTTTCCAGGCATGATGCTGGGTTTTTCAGGTATGATGCTGGGTTTTTCAGGTATGATGCTGGGTTTTCCAGGTATGATGCTGGGTTTTTCAGGCATGATGCTGGGTTTTTCAGGTATGATGCTGGGTTTTCCATGCATGATGCGGGGTTTTTCAGGTATGATGCTATGTTTGCTTTTGAACACGCTTGTAGTTGATTTAGTTTATGTTCCTTGTTGCTATGTCAAGTTTATTTTCTTTTGTAAACAAACGTACATTTCACCAGCACTTTATTCTCCACTTGTAAAGAAAAGGCCTCCCTCTGGACAAGAACAATCTGTTCTGCATTGTTGCCCCCTCACTGTTAAACCCTACCGCTGGGCCAACATCAGTCCCTCACTGTTAAACCCTACCGCTGGATCAACCTCACTCCCTCACTGTTAAACCCTACTGCTGGGTCAACATCAGTCCCTCACTGTTAAACCCTACCGCTGGGTCAACATCCGTCCCTCACTGTTAAACCCTACCGCTGGGTCAACATCAGTCCCTCACTGTTAAACCCTACCGCTGGGTCAACATCAGTCCCTCACTGTTAAACCCTACCGCTGGGCCAACATCAGTCCCTCACTGTTAAACCCTACCGCTGGGCCAACCTCAGTCCCTCACTGTAAAACACTACTGCTGGGTCAACATCAGTCCCTCACTGTTAAACCCTACTGCTGGGCCAACCTCAGTCCCTCACTGTTAAACCCTACCGCTGGGTCAACATCAGTCCCTCACTGTTAAACCCTACCGCTGGGTCAACATCAGTCCCTCACTGTTAAACCCTACTGCTGGGCCAGCCTCAGTCCCTCACTGTTAAACCCTACCGCTGGGTCAACATCAGTCCCTCACTGTTAAACCCTACTGCTGGGCCAACCTCAGTCCCTCACTGTTAAACCCTACCGCTGGGTCAACATCAGTCCCTCACTGTTAAACCCTACCGCTGGGCCAACATCAGTCCCTCACTGTAAAACCCTACCGCTGGGTCAACATCAGTCCCTCACTGTAAAACCCTACCACTGGGCCAACATCAGTCCCTCACTGTAAAACCCTACTGCTGGGTCAACCTCAGTCCCTCACTGTAAAACCCTACTGCTGGGTCAACATCAGTCCATCACTGTAAAACCCTACCGCTGGGCCAACCTCAGTCCCTCACTGTTAAAACCTACTGCTGGGTCAACATCAGTCCCTCACTGTAAAACCCTACCACTGGGCCAACCTCAGTCCCTCACTGTTAAACCCTACTGCTGGGTCAACCTCAGTCCCTCACTGTTAAACCCTACTGCTGGGCAAACCTCAGTCCCTCACTGTTAAACCCTACCACTGGGCCAACATCACAGTGTCTCTCTGTAAAACCCTACCACATACAGTATTTTAGTTTTTCAAGGGTATGGAAATTCAAAAACACTAAGCACCTTGAAGTTGTGATGTTTGAGATAACCCAAATAATGTCCAAGACATTGTATTGTAGCCTGGCAACAGAATAATAATCCAAGGTTTATATCACCAGGAATATTATGAGACAGGATCAGCTTGGAATGGAACCATCAGACAGGATCAGCTTGGAATGGAACCATCAGACAGGATCAGCTTGGAATGGAACCATCAGACAGGATCAGCTTGGAATGGAACCATCAGACAGGATCAGCTTGGAATGGAACCATCAGAGAATCAGAGTCGTTTCACCAAATGACCCTGTTACGCCCTGTTACGGTCACCCCTGTTACGGTCACCCCTGTTACGGTCACCCCTGTTACGGTCACCCCTGTTACGGTCACCCCTGTTACGGTCACCTAACCCTAACCCATCAGAGAATCAGAGTCGTTTCACCAAATGATTTCGGTTTGCGTCACTTTTATATTTCAAGTCGAAATTTTCCACCAATATTGAGTTTTAAAAGCTTGTTATATCAAATTAATTGCCCTTTAATATCGACCAAATGGAGAATTCAATAAATATATATATTTATATATACTGCTCAAAAAAATAAAGGGAACACTTAAACAACACAATGTAACTCCAAGTCAATCACACTTCTGTGAAATCAAACTGTCCACTTAGGAAGCAACACTGATTGACAATAAATTTCACATGCTGTTGTGCAAATGGAATAGACAACAGGTGGAAATTATAGGCAATTAGCAATTAACCCCCAATAAAGGAATGGTTCTGCAGGTGGTGACCACAGACCACTTCTCAGTTCCTATGCTTCCTGGCTGATGTTTTGGTCACTTTGAATGCTGGAGGTGCTTTCACTCTAGTGATAGCATGAGACGGAGTCTACAACCCACACAAGTGGCTCAGGTAGTGCAGCTCATCCAGGATGGCACATCAATGCGAGCTGTGGCAAGAAGGTTTGCTGTGTCTGTCAGCGTAGTGTCCAGAGCATGGAGGCGCTACCAGGAGACAGGCCAGTACATCAGGACACGTGGAGGAGGCCGTAGGAGGGCAACAACCCAGCAGTAGGACCGCTGCCTCCGCCTTTGTGCAAGGAGGAGCAGGAGGAGCACTGCCAGAGCCCTGCAAAATGACCTCCAGCAGGCCACAAATGTGCATGTGTCTGCTCAAACGGTCAGAAACAGACTCCATGAGGGTGGTATGAGGGCCCGACGTCCACAGGTGGGGGTTGTGCTTACAGCCCAACACCGTGCAGGACGTTTGGCATTTGCCAGAGAACACCAAGATTGGCAAATTCGCCACTGGCACCCTGTGCTCTTCACAGATGAAAGCAGGTTCACACTGAGCACGTGATAGACGTGACAGAGTCTGGAGACGCCGTGGAGAACGTTCTGCTGCCTGCAACATCCTCCAGCATGACCGGTTTGGCGGTGGGTCAGTCATGGTGTGGGGTGGCATTTCTTTGGGGGGCCGCACAGCCCTCCATGTGCTCGCCAGAGGTAGCCTGACTGCCATTAGGTACCGAGATGAGATCCTCAGACCCCTTGTGAGACCATATGCTGGTGCGGTTGGCCCTGGGTTCCTCCTAATGCAAGACAATGCTAGACCTCATGTGGCTGGAGTGTGTCAGCAGTTCCTGAAAGAGGAAGGAATTGATGCTATGGACTGGCCCGCCCGTTCCCCAGACCTGAATCCAATTGAGCACATCTGGGACATCATGTCTCGCTCCATCCACCAACGCCATGTTGCACCACAGACTGTCCAGGAGTTGGCGGATGCTTTAGTCCAGGTCTGGGAGGAGATCCCTCAGGAGACCATCCGCCACCTCATCAGGAGCATGCCCAGGCGTTGTAGGGAGGTCATACAGGCACGTGGAGGCCACACACACTACTGAGCCTAATTTTGACTTCTTTTAAGGACATTACATCAAAGTTGGATCAGCCTGTAGTGTGGTTTTCCACTTTAATTTTGAGTGTGACTCCAAATCCAGACCTCCATGGGTTGATAAATTGGATTTTGTTGTCAGCACATTCAACTATGTAAAGAAAAAAGTATTTAATAAGATTATTTCTTTCATTCAGATCTAGGATGTGTTGTTTAAGTGTTCCCTTTATTTTTTTGAGCAGTATATATATATATGTATGTATGTATGTATGTATGTATGTATGTATGTATGTATGTATGTATGTATGTATGTATGTATGTATGTATGTATGTATGTATGTATGTATGTATGTATGTATGTATGTATGTATGTATATGTGTATGTATGTTTTGAGGTTTAGGAGATAAAGTTATGAAGAGGGACTTCGGAAAAAAAAAAAACATTTCAGAATATATATTTTTGTTGCCAAAAGAGTCCCAAGTCTTTAAGGAGGGTTTGGCCTCGTTTTGTAGCTGGATTTGTGGTCTGATCAAAGTGTGTCATGAAAGTAACATTAACAGGGTTTCGTTGATATGAAGCCAATTTCACTGCCGGACCCTGAATCCTCATACAATCCACTGATCAATTTAACACAGTTAACACACATAATCACAGATACACTGTACTGTTCCAGAAACATATGAAAGAGAGAGAGACAGAGAGAGACAGAGAGAGACACAGAGAGACACAGAGAGAGAGAGAGAGACAGAGAGAGAGAGAGACACAGACAGAGAGAGACAGAGACACAGACAGAGAGAGACAGAGACACAGACAGAGAGAGACAGAGAGAGACACAGAGAGACACAGAGACAGAGAGAGAGAGAGAGAGAGAGAGAGACACAGACAGAGAGAGACAGAGACACAGACAGAGAGAGACAGAGAGAGACACAGACAGAGAGAGACACAGACAGAGAGAGACACAGACAGAGAGAGACAGAGAGAGACACAGAGAGAGAGAGACACAGACAGAGACAGACAGAGAGAGACAGAGAGAGACACAGACAGAGAGACACAGACAGAGAGAGACAGAGAGAGACACAGACAGAGAGAGACACAGACAGAGAGAGACAGAGAGAGACACAGACAGAGAGAGACACAGACAGACACAGACAGAGAGAGACACAGACAGAGAGACACAGAGACAGACAGACAGGAAGGATCAGGGCAGCAGAGGAGAGGAACCACAGCTCTACATCCTGTCACTCCTCCTCTATTAATCCTCTACTCATTTAGCTCCCTGTCTTCATCAAGGTCAACACTCATTCCCTTTATGAGATGAAAGTATTAACGCGTCCTTACCTTCTCTAATCTGTTCATTCTCTCCGGGTGTTGAACACCAGTGTCAGAGAGACAACACTAAGGCTGAGTCCCAAATGGCGCTCTATGTCCCTATATAGTGCACTTCTACAGGGCCCTGGTCAAAAGTAGTGCACTAAGCAGGAAATAGGGTTCCATTTTGGACACAACCCTCTCCTCTTCAACCATAAAAGCATTACTCCTGTAATCTCTTTTCTATTGTTTGTGCGGTGGCTGCTAGCGTGCTTCCTCAGAGTGGTGAGACTAACAGGCTTTCAGGTAGAATCATTTGCAACGTTAAGATGTTGAAACTGCTAAGCCTCTATACAGCAGCTTACAGTACATGTGCTATACTGACGGCGAGCACTGAGCGCCAGACCACATTAAGACCACATTAAGACCACATTGAGACCACAGTGAGACCACAGTGAGACCACAGTGAGACCACAGTGAGACCACAGTGAGACCACAGTGAGACCACGGAAAGACCACAGTGAGACCACGGAAAGACCACTGAACAACCACATTAAGACCACAGTGAGACCACGGAAAGACCACATTAAGACCACAGTGAGACCACAGTGAGACCACATTAAGACCACAGAACGACCACGGAAAGACCACAGTGAGACCACATTAAGACCACAGTGAGACCACATTAAGACCACAGTGAGACCACAGTAAGACCACAGTGAGACCACGGAAAGACCACATTAAGACCACAGAACGACCACGGAACTACCACGGAAAGACCACAGAACGACCACGGAAAGACCACGATGGTCACGATGACCAGGGTCATGACCTCTGTATTATACGGAGCCTGGTTGATGTGTCTCCATGTTTAGAACGATGACCAGGGTCATGACCTCTGTATTATACGGAGCCTTGTTGATGATGTCTCCATGTTTAGAACGATGACCAGGGTCATGACCTCTGTATTATACGGAGCCTGGTTGATGTGTCTCCATGTTTAGAACGATGACCAGGGTCATGACCTCTGTATTATACGGAGCCTGGTTGATGTGTCTCCATGTTTAGAACGATGACCAGGGTCATGACCTCTGTATTATACGGAGCCTGGTTGATGATGTCTCCATGTTTAGAACGATGACCAGGGTCATGACCTGGGTCACCCATGGGGCTCAGGTCAGAAGTAGTGTCCTATACAGGGAAAACGGTGCCATTTATCACACTTCCTCTGTAGATGTTGACAGTGAGTTTAGAACAGAAATAATGAGTCAACATAAAGGTATAAATACTCCTCCTACAGTACCATACAGTACGTCACTAGTCACCTCACCACACACACACACACACACACACACACTTTACACACACAGAGGTCACGTGCCACACCAGCAGATAGGTAGAACTGCCAGGACAGCAGACTCTACATCTGCCTCCAGAAACCATTATTGTTTTAGAGATGGCACCACAGAATATCAGATTAGGATTAGATCAGAATAGGATTAGATCAGAATAGGTACCATAATAGGATTAGATCAGAATAGGATTAGATCAGAATAGGATTAGATCAGAATAGGATTAGATCAGAATAGGATTAGATCAGAATGGGATTAGATAAGAATAGGCTTAGATCAGAATAGGTTTAGATCAGAATAGGTTTTGATCAGATTAGGTTTTGATCAGATTAGGTTTTGATCAGATTAGGTTTTGATCAGAATTGGTTTGATCAGAATAGGTTTGATCAGAATAGGTACCATAATAGGATTAGATCAGAATAGGATTAGATCAGAATAGGATTAGATCAGCATCAGATCAGATCAGAATAGGATTAGATCAGAACAGGTTTAGAAATGATCTGGCGTGTGGTTTATTTCAGTCAGAATATACATTAGTACGTCAGCACTCAGTACATTGTTTGAAAAGTGACCACAGCAGTTTTCTGCGTCGGTCAGGACGATGACAGTGAGCGTCGGGACACCTTGGAATTGACTGAACCTGAACACTACACGTCACCACAGAATAGGAACTGAAACAGGATCAGAGATGTGAAGGGCAGAGGCTTGCAGTAAAGCCCACAGTACACTCATTAAAACACCTCGGGGAATCGATTGAACATGGTACTTCCTATAGGTTTAGATGGAACCCTGTTTAAATCAAAACACCTCCTTACTCCCACTCCACTCAGCAAGGACAATCAATTCTATTGGCTATCTGCACATCTGGGTAGTTAGGGAGCCAATTACAGTCCGCCTCCCAAACGGTCCCCTATTCCCTATATAGTGCTCTACTTTTGACCAGGGCCCTATGGGTGAAGAGGGTGCCATTTGGGAAGGAACCCGTCTCTGTTGGTCCCATGAAGGATAATAGGGCCAGTAATTATGCTGTGTTCATTTTAATGGGCTGTTATTGACAGCGCAGCCACACACCCCCCCCCCACACACACACACACACCACACCACACACACACCACACCACACACACCTCACCCCACTGTAATTGCTTGTGAAAACAGCCTTTTGACTCAATTATATCTGACATTGTGTTTGAGTCGCTGGCGTCAGGGTCATGTAGACCGCACAGTGGGGGAGAAACGCTAACGTGTGTGATGGTGCAAAATGGTTCATTATAACAGGGAGGTTTGTGTTGTTACATGGTTCATTATAACAGGGAGGTTTGTATTGTTACATGGTTCATTATAACAGGGAGGTTTGTGTTGTTACATGGTTCATTATAACAGGGAGGTTTGTGTTGTTACATGGTTCATTATAACAGGGAGGTTTGTGTTGTTACATGGTTCATTATAACAGGGAGGTTTGTGTTGTTACATGGTTCATTATAACAGGGAGGTTTGTGTTGTTACATGGTTCATTATAACAGGGAGGTTTGTGGTGTTACATGGTTCATTATAACAGGGGGGTTTGTGTTGTTACATGGTTCATTATAACAGGGAGGTTTGTGTTGTTACATGGTTCATTATAACAGGGGGGTTTGTGTTGTTACATGGTTCATTATAACAGGGAGGTTTGTGTTGTTCATTATAACAGGGAGGTTTGTGTTGTTACATGGTTCATTATAACAGGGAGGTTTGTGTTGTTACATGGTTCATTATAACAGGGAGGTTTGTGTTGTTACATGGTTCATTATAACAGGGGGGTTTGTGTTGTTACATGGTTCATTATAACAGGGAGGTTTGTGTTGTTACATGGTTCATTATAACAGGGAGGTTTGTGTTGTTACATGGTTCATTATAACAGGGAGGTTTGTGTTGTTCATTATAACAGGGAGGTTTGTGTTGTTACATGGTTCATTATAACAGGGAGGTTTGTGTTGTTACATGGTTCATTATAACAGGGAGGTTTGTGTTGTTCATTATAACAGGGAGGTTTGTGTTGTTACATGGTTCATTATAACAGGGAGGTTTGTGTTGTTACATGGTTCATTATAACAGGGAGGTTTGTGTTGTTACATGGTTCATTATAACAGGGAGGTTTGTGTTGTTACATGGTTCATTATAACAGGGAGGTTTGTGTTGTTACATGGTTCATTATAACAGGGAGGTTTGTGGTGTTACATGGTTCATTATAACAGGGAGGTTTGTATTGTTACATGGTTCATTATAACAGGGAGGTTTGTGTTGTTACATGGTTCATTATAACAGGGAGGTTTGTGTTGTTACATGGTTCATTATAACAGGGAGGTTTGTGTTGTTACATGGTTCATTATAACAGGGAGGTTTGTGTTGTTACATGGTTCATTATAACAGGGAGGTTTGTGTTGTTACATGGTTCATTATAACAGGGAGGTTTGTGTTGTTACATGGTTCATTATAACAGGGGGGTTTGTGTTGTTACATGGTTCATTATAACAGGGAGGTTTGTGTTGTTCATTATAACAGGGAGGTTTGTGGTGTTACATGGTTCATTATAACAGGGAGGTTTGTGGTGTTACATGGTTCATTATAACAGGGGGGTTTGTGTTGTTACATGGTTCATTATAACAGGGAGGTTTGTGTTGTTCATTATAACAGGGAGGTTTGTGGTGTTACATGGTTCATTATAACAGGGAGGTTTGTGGTGTTACATGGTTCATTATAACAGGGAGGTTTGTGGTGTTACATGGTTCATTATAACAGGGAGGTTTGTGTTGTTACATGGTTCATTATAACAGGGGGGTTTGTGTTGTTACATGGTTCATTATAACAGGGAGGTTTGTGTTGTTACATGGTTCATTATAACAGGGGGGTTTGTGTTGTTACATGGTTCATTATAACAGGGGGGTTTGTATTGTTACATGGTTCATTATAACAGGGAGGTTTGTGTTGTTACATGGTTCATTATAACAGGGAGGTTTGTGTTGTTCATTATAACAGGGAGGTTTGTGTTGTTACATGGTTCATTATAACGGGGAGGTTTGTGTTGTTACATGGTTCATTATAACAGGGAGGTTTGTATTGTTACATGGTTCATTATAACAGGGAGGTTTGTGTTGTTACATGGTTCATTATAACAGGGAGGTTTGTATTGTTACATGGTTCATTATAACAGGGAGGTTTGTGGTGTTACATGGTTCATTATAACAGGGAGGTTTGTGTTGTTACATGGTTCATTATAACAGGGAGGTTTGTATTGTTACATGGTTCATTATAACAGGGAGGTTTGTGTTGTTCATTATAACAGGGAGGTTTGTGTTACATGGTTCATTATAACAGGGAGGTTTGTGGTGTTACATGGTTCATTATAACAGGGGGGTTTGTGTTGTTACATGGTTCATTATAACAGGGAGGTTTGTGGTGTTACATGGTTCATTATAACAGGGAGGTTTGTGGTGTTACATGGTTCATTATAACAGGGGGGTTTGTGTTGTTACATGGTTCATTATAACAGGGAGGTTTGTGGTGTTACATGGTTCATTATAACAGGGAGGTTTGTGTTGTTACATGGTTCATTATAACAGGGAGGTTTGTGGTGTTACATGGTTCATTATAACAGGGAGGTTTGTGTTGTTACATGGTTCTTTATAACAGGGGGGTTTGTGTTGTTACATGGTTCATTATAACAGGGAGGTTTGTGGTGTTACATGGTTCATTATAACAGGGAGGTTTGTGGTGTTACATGGTTCATTATAACAGGGGGGTTTGTGTTGTTACATGGTTCATTATAACAGGGAGGTTTGTGGTGTTACATGGTTCATTATAACAGGGAGGTTTGTGTTGTTACATGGTTCATTATAACAGGGAGGTTTGTGGTGTTACATGGTTCATTATAACAGGGAGGTTTGTGTTGTTACATGGTTCTTTATAACAGGGAGGTTTGTGTTGTTACATGGTTCATTATAACAGGGAGGTTTGTGTTGTTCATTATAACAGGGAGGTTTGTGGTGTTACATGGTTCATTATAACAGGGAGGTTTGTGTTGTTCATTATAACAGGGAGGTTTGTGTTGTTCATTATAACAGGGAGGTTTGTGTTACATGGTTCATTATAACAGGGAGGTTTGTGTTGTTACATGGTTCATTATAACAGGGAGGTTTGTGTTGTTCATTATAACAGGGAGGTTTGTGGTGTTACATGGTTCATTATAACAGGGAGGTTTGTGTTGTTCATTATAACAGGGAGGTTTGTGTTACATGGTTCATTATAACAGGGAGGTTTGTGTTGTTCATTATAACAGGGAGGTTTGTGTTGTTCATTATAACAGGGAGGTTTGTGTTGTTACATGGTTCATTATAACAGGGAGGTTTGTGGTGTTACATGGTTCATTCTAACAGGGAGGTTTGTGTTGTTCATTATAACAGGGAGGTTTGTGTTGTTACATGGTTCATTATAACAGGGAGGTTTGTGTTGTTACATGGTTCATTATAACAGGGAGGTTTGTGTTACATGGTTCATTATAACAGGGAGGTTTGTGTTGTTACATGGTTCATTATAACAGGGAGGGTTTGTGTTACATGGTTCATTATAACAGGGAGGTTTGTGTTGTTACATGGTTCATTATAACAGGGAGGTTTGTGTTGTTACATGGTTCATTATAACAGGGAGGTTTGTGTTGTTCATTATAACAGGGAGGTTTGTGGTGTTACATGGTTCATTATAACAGGGAGGTTTGTGTTGTTCATTATAACAGGGAGGTTTGTGTTGTTCATTATAACAGGGAGGTTTGTGTTGTTACATGGTTCATTATAACAGGGAGGTTTGTGTTGTTACATGGTTCATTATAACAAGGAGGTTTGTGTTGCTACATGGTTCATTATACTATCCATCTCTACCTTCCACCCCCCAATCTCTCTCCCTCCTACCCTCTCTCTATCTCCTTCTCTCTCTCTCTCCCATCCTACCCTCTCTCTCCTCTCTCTCTCTCCCCCTCCTACCCTCTCTCTCTCTCTCTCTCTCTCTCTCTCTCCCTCCTACCCTCTCTCTCTCCCTCTCTCTCTCTCCCCGTCCTACCCTCTCTCTCTCTCCCCGTCCTACCCTCTCCCTGCCTCCCTAACCCAGGTTGAGAGGTATTCACCAGTCATCAATAACAATGTGTTGTAACTGCTGATTAACCCTATATCTTTATGCTTTGTGTCTGCTGAGTGATGAATGGACTGTGTGTGTGTGTGGTGTGCAGAGGGTAGTGTGTAGACTAGAGGGTAGTGTGTAGAGGGTAGTGTGTAGACTAGAGGGTAGTGTTTAGACTAGAGGGTAGTGTGTAGACTAGAGGGGTAGTGTGTAGACTAGAGGGTAGTGTGTAGAGGGTAGTGTGTAGACTAGAGGGTAGTGTGTAGACTAGAGGGTAGTGTGTAGACTAGAGGGTAGTGTGTAGACTAGAGGGTAGTGTGTAGACTAGAGGGTAGTGTGTAGACTAGAGGGTAGTGTGTAGACTAGAGGGTAGTGTGTAGAGGGTAGTGTGTAGACTAGAGGGTTAGGTGTGACAGAGGGTAGTGTGTAGACTAGAGGGTAGTGTGTAGAGGGTAGTGTGTAGACTAGAGGGTAGTGTGTAGAGGGTAGTGTGTAGACTAGAGGGTAGTGTGTAGACTAGAGGGTAGTGTGTAGACTAGAGGGTAGTGTGTAGAGGGTAGTGTGTAGACTAGAGGGTAGTGTGTAGAGGGTAGTGTGTAGAGGGTAGTGTGTAGAGGGTAGGTGTAGACGAGAGGGTAGTGTGTAGACTAGAGGGTAGTGTGTAGACTAGAGGGTAGTGTGTAGACTAGAGGGTAGTGTGTAGACTAGAGGGTAGTGTGTAGACTAGAGGGTAGTGTGTAGACTAGAGGGTAGTGTGTAGACTAGAGGGGTAGTGTGTAGACTAGAGGGTAGTGTGTAGACTAGAGGGTAGTGTGTAGACTAGAGGGTAGTGTGTAGACTAGAGGGTAGTGTGTAGAGGGTAGTGTGTAGACTAGAGGGTAGTGTGTAGAGGGGTAGTGTGTAGACTAGAGGGTAGTGTGTAGACTAGAGGGTAGTGTGTAGACTAGAGGGTAGTGTGTAGAGGGTAGTGTGTAGAGGGTAGTGTGTAGACTAGAGGGTAGTGTGTAGACTAGAGGGTAGTGTGTAGACTAGAGGGTAGTGTGTAGAGGGTAGTGTGTAGAGGGTAGTGTGTAGACTAGAGGGTAGTGTGTAGAGGGTAGTGTGTAGACTAGAGGGTAGTGTGTAGACTAGAGGGTAGTGTGTAGACTAGAGGGTAGTGTGTAGACTAGAGGGTAGTGTGTAGACTAGAGGGTAGTGTGTAGACTAGAGGGTAGTGTGTAGACTAGAGGGTAGTATGTAGACTAGAGGGTAGTATGTAGACTAGAGGGTAGTGTGTAGAGGGTAGTGTGTAGACTAGAGGGTAGTATGTAGACTAGAGGGTAGTGTGTAGACTAGAGGGTAGTGTGTAGACTAGAGGGTAGTGTGTAGAGGGTAGTGTCTAGACTAGAGGGTAGTGTGTAGAGGGGTAGTGTGTAGACTAGAGGGTAGTATACTCTCCACACACTGCTGGCAGCAGAATGAAGGGTGGTTCATGGCAGTCTCTCCCTCTCTCCCTCTCCTCTCTCTCCCTCTCTCTCCCTCTCTCTCTCCATCTCTCGCTCCCTCTCTCCTCTCCTCTCCGTCTCCTTTTCTCTCCCTCTCTCTCCCTCTCGCTCCCCCTCTCCCCCTCTCCGCCTCTCCCCCTCTCCTCCCCCTCTCCCCCTCTCTCCCTCTCTCCCTCTCCCTCCTTCTCTCCTCTCCTATCTCCGTCTCTCACTCCCTCTCTCCTCTCTTCTCTCTCCTCTCTCCCTCCCTCTCCTGTGTCTCTCTTTCTCTCCCTTCCTCTCCCTCTCCCTCCTTCTCCTGTGTCTCTCTTTCTCTCCCTTCCTCTCCCTCTCTCCCTCCCCTCTCTATGTTTCTCTCGTCTCTCTCTTTCTCTCTCCCTCTCTCCCTCTCTGTCACCCTCCCTCCCTCTCCTGTGTGTCTCTCTTTCTCTCCTCTCAACTATCTCTCCGTTTTTCGCTCCTTCTCTCTTTCTCTGAGTGCTTCTCATGTCCTTGACATGGTTGGTAGCGTTGTGTGTGTGTGTGTGTGTGTGTGTGTTGTCTTTGTGAAATCAGCAGTGAATGAATGCATCTGTGGTGTGTTATAAAGTGTTACCATCGTACGGTAGTAAAAGAGATCGTCCATTACACACCCTAATATAAATATCATCAGTTTGAACCCTGCGGTAAACGACTAAAGGACACTAGTGTGCATCCCAATATGGCACCCTATTCCCTATGTAGTGCACTACCTTTTACCAGGTCCCCATAGGGCTCTGGTCCAACGTAGTGCACCATATAACGAATAGAGTGCCATTTGGGACAACGTCTTTAATAACATCCAGAACGGCCAAATAATGGCTAAGTAGCTCAAGATGGTTCTGTTCCATTGATCACGGCATCTTCATTTAGGGATGATAGCTTCCCTGCTGTAGACCTGCCTCAAGACTACAGCTTCCCTGCTGTAGACCTGCCTCAAGACTACAGCTTCCCTGCTGTAGACCAGCCTCAAGACTACAGCTTCCCTGCTGTAGACCAGCCTCAAGACTACAGCTTCCCTGCTGTAGACCTGCCTCAAGACTACAGCTTCCCTGCTGTAGACCAGCCTCAAGACTACAGCTTCCCTGCTGTAGACCTGCCTCAAGACTACAGCTTCCCTGCTGTAGACCAGCCTCAAGACTACAGCTTCCCTGCTGTAGACCTGCCTCAAGACCACAGCTTCCCTGCTGTAGACCTGCCTCAAGACTACAGCTTCCCTGTTGTAGACCTGCCTCAAGACTATAGCTTCCTTGTTGTAGACCAAATTCAAGACTACAGCCAGTTCAGTGATGAGACTGGGATAGGTACAATCAGCTGAATAAAAATAATATTTCACATGTTTTTGAGAGACAGACAGACAGACAGACAGACAGACAGACAGACAGACAGACAGACAGACAGACAGACAGACAGACAGACAGACAGACAGACAGACAGACAGACAGACAGACAGACAGACAGACAGACAGACAGACAGACAGACAGACAGACAGACAGACAGACAGACAGACAGACAGACAGACAGACAGACAGACAGACAGACAGACAGACAGACAGACAGACAGACAGACAGACAGACAGACAGACAGACAGACAGACAGACAGACAGACAGACAGACAGACAGACAGACAGACAGACAGACAGACAGACAGACAGACAGACAGACAGACAGACAGTTTTAAATAACCTTTACTGGGTCTGGGAACCCACAACATGATAAACACTCATACAAAACCATGGTTACACATCAATTAAAAACACAACACCAAATCTTCCCCCACAGTAACTAAACACAACATCCTCTGAATACCCCATATACTCATAAACAGATCAATATTGTTAACCATTTTGTAAGAGGCAAACTCAACCCTGTCTCACTGCCAACATTCCCTCCAGCATTCCCACCACATCAACAGACCCCTGTCCCCGAATACTGTTCTTTCATGTCTTCCATATTGCTAATTTAGCTGCCCCCTGACACAAAATTAAGCAAAATAACTACACCCCTTCGACTAAACCTGTACTTTAGCCCAAATATAAACTGTTGTGAAGAGAAAACCTCTCCCAGAGCTGAGAATCAGCTAGTGATCAGGTCAATCATCCTGACCAACCTGGGACACTGTAAGAAGAGATGTTCCAGAGTGTCAGACTCAGCACAGAATGGACACCCCTCCTCAACAGGAGGGTCCAGCAGTACCAGATGCATATTGGTGGCTATGGCGCCATATATTATCCTCCATCAGAGGTCAGCTGTCCTCTTTTCAATAGGCAGTTTGTATAAAGTCCGCCAAAAGCCTTTTGGGAGGCGCCTGGACCAAACAACCCCCGACCACCTCGTTGATTTGTCCACCTCCAGGGAAGTAGCACGGGACACTTTTACACATATTATGTACATGGCCTTCTTTCCCACCGCCTTGAACTCTCCCAGCTCCGGGGTATGGAGGGAAAGCAGCATCCCCACGTCCTCCTCTAATGCCCCCCACCGCAGCACTAATATTCAGCACAGGGAACACATCATCAGACCCTCCGTCCACCGATCAGAATCAGGAAGTATCAGTCACATACTGCCGATGAAGTCCTGGCAAGGAATCACAGACCTCATCTAGGACCTTCCTCAGTAGGCGAGATGATCGTGTCCGCGGGTCTCCCAGGTCTCCCAGGTCTCCCAGGTCTCCCAGCTCCTCCAACGATCTGCTCCTGCTCCTTATCAGGTGACCCAGCTTGGTACACCCCACACCTAACAGACATGAACGTAGGCTGGCTGAACCCAGAGCACGGGACTGGATGGCAGTGTTGTAAAAAAGAGTCTCTTCAAAAATCCACATCCCTGGTGGCTTGCCGGCCTTACGGGACATGACAAAAACTCTCCAAGCCTGCTTAACAGACTCATAAAATGGAGTCAAGCCAGACAAATCACCCCCTTCCAGCTTTAAGAGGAAAAGGTGCTTGTCTAAGCCCAAACAGCCCACTCTCCTCATCACTGTGTCAGCTGTATCCACCCAGCTAGAACCGTCTCTGTACAACAGTCTCTGGGCTGCTTGAAGCCAGAAAGCCATGATCCTGGATGAAATGTCCTCCAGGCCTTGTCCATCCTCATGCAGTGGCAGCTACAGGGCTGCAGCTTTAATCCAATGTTGTCCAGACCAAAATAAATGGACAAGGGTCCTCTGAAGCTCTTGTATCAGGCCCCTCGGTGGCTGTAAAACCATTAGTCTGAGCCACAGGGTAGAGGCAGCTAGATTATTGGCTACCAGCACCCTTCCTCTGTAAGACAGCTGGGGTAGCACCTACGGTTACCAGATAGTAAGGGTCCACTTCAGATAGTGGACCCTATCTGAAGCCCCCCTGGTAACCGTAGAGTGGACCCTATCTGAAGCCCCCTGGTAACCGTGGAGTGGACCCTATCTGAAGCCCCCTGGTAACCGTGGAGTGGACCCTATCTGAAGCCCCCTGGTAACCGTGGACCCTATCTGAAGCCCCCTGGTAACCGTGGAGAGGACCCTATCTGAAGCCCCCCTGGTAACCGTGAAGTGGACCCTATCTGAAGCCCCCCTGGTAACCGTGGAGTGGACCCTATCTGAAGCCCCCCTGGTAACCGTGGAATGGACCCTATCTGAAGCTGACCTGCCCACAGCGATTCACTCTTTCCCCAATTAAC
>NW_021822763.1:130273-147294 GCF_901001165.1 Salmo trutta | reverse complement strand
ACTACTACTACCACCACTATATCATCAATACTACTACTACTACTACCCCTATATCATCAATACTACTACTACTACCACCACTATATCATCAATACTACTACTACTACTACCACTATATCATCAATACTACTACTACTACTACCACTATATCATCAATACTACTACTACTACTACTATATCATCAATACTACTACTACCACTTTATCATCAATACTACTACCACTATATCATCAATACTAATACTACTACTATATCATCAATACTACTTCTACTACTACTACTACCACTATATCATCAATACTACTACTACTACCACTATATCATCAATACTACTACCACTATATCATCAATACTACTACTCTACCGCTAATTCATCAATACTAATACTACTACTACTACTACTACTATATCATCAATACTACTACTACTACTACTACTACTACCACTATATCATCAATACCACTACTACTACTACTACTACTACCGCTATATCATCAATACTACTACTACTACTACTACTACTACTACTACTACTACTACTATATCATCAATACTACTACTACTACTATATCATCAATACTACTACTACTACTATTACATCGTCAATACTACTACCACTATATCATCAATACTACTACTACTACTACTACTACTACTATATCATCAATACTACTACTACTACTATATCATCAATACTACTACTACTACCATCATTAAACTACTATAATACCATATCACTACTATGTGGAATAATAATCACAACAATAATAATAATAAGTAAGTAACTGTTTACTCTACAGATGGTATTATTCAGTGTCCCTCAGGCTGTGGCAGGCAAGTACATATTTGGCTGCAATGGGAGCCGTTGCGCCTTCACCCATGAGTATTTTTTGTTTTTCCTCTGTGTTTAATAAGATACAATTTGGAATAAATGTAGCAATTTCTGCAAATAATGAATCTCTTGGCGAGGAATATTTCTCACAGAAGAAGAGAAAGTGTATCTGTGTCTCTACGTCGCCTGTTGTGCAGTGGCCACATAGATGCTCCTCCTCTCAGCCTATACTCGGTAGGGATCTGTCTCTGCTTTCCTATCTCTGGCCGAATAGAGATAAATACACAATTCATATTCTTAAATAGCAATTTAGACGGCTTTGAGATTTTTCTTTCATTTTTTTTCCTTCTATGTTGTAAACATGAGTCTTTTGATTGGTTCATGATTCTGTTAATAAATCATTTTAAAAAGTGAAAGTAGTGCTGGTGTCAGTTTGGTTGGTGAGGTCCAATACCAGCTGACTGAGTTGGCTCGTTTCTGGGCTCAGCTCTTGGCTCTGAAATTGGAGACTTGAATTAGGGACAAGATTCTAATAGTATTTTTGTATTTTCATTACCAATGGAAAGTGGCCTCAGTTGGTGTATTTCTTCTGCATGTAGGGCTTCAATTAGATTTTTGTCCCACATTTTAATGTCCAGTTACTGGATTATTATCCACAGACCTCAC
This sequence comes from Salmo trutta, assembly GCF_901001165.1. NCBI lineage: Eukaryota > Metazoa > Chordata > Actinopteri > Salmoniformes > Salmonidae > Salmo > Salmo trutta. The sequence goes on along the minus strand of NW_021822763.1, from coordinate 145,796 downwards.
CTCCCTGAAGAGATATTGGTAGCATTAAGCTGTCAAATATTTTGGTGCAAATTCAAATTGGGAGGTTGATTTCTCTCTCTCTCTCTCTCTCTCTCTCTCTCTCTCTCTCAATTTTTATACTTATTAATTAATGATGTGTACTTACTGATTGTTGAAGAATATAACTTATAAATGCGTCATGAGTTTAGATAAACTGTCCTTCCCCAAACATACCCTCGTAAAACTGACCATTCTACCGATCCTCCACTTCGGTGATGTCATTTACAAAATAGCCTCCAACACCATACTCAACAAATTGGATGTAGTCTATCACAGTGCCATCCGTTTTGTCACCAAAGCCCCATATACTACCCACCACTGCGACCTGTACGCTCTCGTTGGTTGGCCTTCGCTTCATACTCGTCACCAAACCCACTGGTTCCAGGTCATCTACAAGACCCTGCTAGGTAAAGTCCTGCCTTATCTCAGCTCGCTGGTCACCATAGCAGCACCCACCCGTAGCACGCGCTCCAGCAGGTATATCTCTCTGGTCACCTCCAAAGCCAATTCCTCCTTTGGCCACCTTTCCTTCCAGTTCTCTGCTGCCAATGACTGGAACAAACTACAGAAATCTCTGAAACTGGAAACACTTATCTTCCTCTCTAGCTTTAAGCACCAGCTGTCAGAGCAGCTCACAGATCACTGCACCTGTACATAGCCCATCTATAAATAGCCCAAACAAATTCCTCGTCCCCGTACTGTATTTATTTATTTATTTTGCTCCCTTGCACCACAGTATTTCTACTTTCTACTTTGCACATTCACCTACTGCAAATCTACCATTCCAGTGTTTTTTAATTGCTACATTGTATTTACTTCGCCACCATGGCCTATTTATTGCCTTTACCTCCCTTATCTCACCTCATTTGCTCACATTGTATATAGACTTGTTTTTCTATTGTATTATTGACTGTATGTTTGTTTTACTCCATGTGTAACTCTGTGTTGTTTGTGTCGAACTGCTTTGCTTTATCTTTGCCAGGTTGCAGTTGTAAATGATAACTTGTTCTCAACTTGCCTACCTGGTTAAATAAAGGTGAAATAAAAAATACAAAAATAAAATTAGAACCCAAAATATAAGTTTGTTTTACTCCAATGTTTGTAAACCAAGTAAATGTCCCAGTCCTTGTGTCCATAACTCATAACTCCATGAATTGAAGAAGGGTTCCATTTCTCCAGCCCCTCCCTCAGCTTTATACCCAAATGTGTGCAGGAGGACACTTTGTTATTGTTTCAACTGCTGATTATCGCTTTAAAATGAAGAGCTTTAACACTGATCTAGGACCAGTTTTGGGGGGTTTGCCACTAATTGGGAGTAGGATGCATCCTACTTTAGTGCGCTGTACAGGGAAAAGGGATGCCATTTGGAACGCAGTCATAGCCTTTAAAATGAAGAGCTTTAAGACTGATCTAGAGCCAGTTTTGGGGAATTCGCCTAATAGTTGTGATGAGTATTTGGGGAGAGTAAGCAGTCGAGCCCAAGCTCCTTCTCTTTACAGAGAGAGATGAATCCCTGTGTGAGTCCCTGGGCTCATCCTCACTCACAGTCTTATTACACTGTTAAACATATTACACTGTTCAATTATTCAACAGCTGCTTTCAGTCACACAGAATTTATGACCTCTCTCTCTCTCTCTCTCTCTCTCTCTGTCTCTCTCTCTCTGTCTCTCTCTCTCTCCCCCTCTCTGTCTCTCTCTCTGTCTCTCTCTCTCTCTCTGACTCTCTCTCTCTTCCTCTCTCTCTCTCTCTCTCTGTCTCTCTCTCTCTCCCTCTCTCTCTCTCTCTCTCTCTGTCTCTCTCTCTCCCCCTCTCTGTCTCTGTGCTCTCTCTCTCTCTCTCTCTCTGTCTCTCTCTCTCCCCCTCTCTGTCTCTGTGCTCTCTCTCTCTCTCTCCCTCTCTGTCTCTCTCTTTCTCTCTCTCTCTGTCTCCCTCTCTCTCCCCCTCTCTGTCTCTGTGCTTTCTCTTTCTCTCTCTCTCTCTCTCTCTCTCTCTCTCTCTCTCTCTCTCTCTCTCTTTCTCTCCCCCTCTCTGTCTCTGTCTCTCTCTCCCTCTCTCTTTCTCTCTCACTCTCTATGTGCTTTCTCTGTCTCTCTGTGCGTTCTCCCTCTCTCCCTCTCTCCCCCTCTCTCTCCCTCTCTCTGTCTCTGTGCTTTCTCCCTCTCTCTCTCCCTCTCTCTGTGCTTTTTCTCTCTCTCTCCCCCCTCTCTCCTCTCTTTCTCTCTCTCTCTCCTCTCCCTATCCCCCTCTCAATTCAATTCAATTCAATTCAATTCAAGGGCATTATTGGCTTGGGAAACATATGTTTACATTTCCAAAGCAAGTGAAATTGATTATAAACAAAAGTGAAATAAACAATTTTTTTTTAAATACTGTAAACATTACACTCACAAAGTTCCAAAAGAATAAAGACAATACAAATCATATTATGTGCAAGTAGTTAAAGTACAAAAGGGAAAATAAATAAACGTAAATATAGGTTATATTTACAATTGTGTTTGTTCTTCCCTTGTTGCCCTTTTCTTGTGGCAACAGGTCACAAATCCTGCTGCTGTGATGGTACACTGTTGTATTTCACCCTGTAGATATGGGAGTTAATCAAAATTGGATTTGTTTTCGAATTATATGTGGGTCTGTGTAATCTGAGGGAAGTATATGTGTGTCTCTAATATAATCATACATTTGGCAGGAGGTTAGGAAGTGCAGCTCAGTTTCCACCTTCTTATATGGGCTGTGTGCAAATAGCCATCTCTCTCTCTCACTCTCTCTCTCTCTCTCTCTCTCTCTCTCTCACTCTCACTCTCACTCTCTCTCTCTCTCCCTCATAATGCAGCTGATAATGCAGTCATATTATACATTCATACCAGCACATGCACACAAACCCACAAATACACACATTACTGAAATGTCCATAACAGGCTGGGATCAATGACAGTCATGATAGTTAAGACATATATCTTCATTTACCATAGTGTCTCACACTGACTTTACTGTAATATTCTACACCATAGTGTCTCACACTGACTTTACTGTAATATTCAACACCATAGTGTCTCACACTGACTTTACTGTAATATTCAACACCATAGTGTCTCACACTGACTTGACTGTAATATTCTACACCATACTGTCTCACACTGACTTTACTGTATTATTCTACACCATAGTGTTTCACACTGACTTTACTGTAATATTCTACACCATAGTCAAATCAAATCAAATCAAAATTTATTTATATAGCCCTTCGTACATCAGCTGAAATCTCAAAGTGCTGTACAGAAACCCAGCCTAAAACCCCACACAGCAAGCAATGCATGTGAAAGAAGCACGGTGGCTGGGAAAAACTCCCTAGGAAAAACTCCTGAGAAAGGCCAAAAACCTAGGAAGAAACCTAGAGAGGAACCAGGCTATGAGGGGTGGCCAGTCCTCTTCTGGCTGTGCCGGGTGGATATTATAACAGAACATGGTCAAGATGTTAAAATGTTCGTAAATGACCAGCATGGTCAAATAATAATAATCCTAGTAATTGTCGAGGGTGCAACAAGCACGTCCGGTGAACAGGTCAGGGTTCCGTAGCCGCAGGCAGAACAGTTGAAACTGGAGCAGCAGCATGGCCAGGTGGACTGGGGACAGCAAGGAGTCATCATGCCAGGTAGTCCTGAGGCATGGTCCTAGGGCTCAGGTCCTCCGAGAGAAAGAAAGAAAGAGAGAAAGAGAGAATTAGAGAGAGCATATTTACATTCACACAGGACACCGGATAAGACAAGAGAATACTCCAGATGTAACAGACTGACCCTAGCCCCCCGACACATAAACTACTGCAGCATAAATACTGGAGGCTGAGACAGGAGGGATCAGAAGACACTGTGGCCCCATCCGATGATACCCCCGGACAGGGCCAAACAGGCAGGATATAACCCCACCCACTTTGCCAAAGCACAGCCCCCACACCACTAGAGGGATATCTACAACCACCAACTTACCGTCCGAAGACAAGGCCGAGTATAGCCCACAAAGATGTCCGCCACGGCACAACCCAAGGGGGGGGGCGCCAACCCAGGCAGGAAGACCACGTCAGTGGCTCAACCTACTCAAGTGACGCACCCCTCCCATGGACGGCATGGAAGAACACCAGTAAGTCAGTGACTCAGCCCCTGTAAAAGGGTTAGAGGCAGAGAATCCCAGTGGGAAGAGGGGAACCGACAAGGCAGAGACAGCAAGGGCGGTTCGTTGCTCCAGCCTTTCCGTTCACCTTCACACTCCTGGGCCAGACTATACTTAATCATAGGACCTACTGAAGAGATAAGTCTTCAGTAAAGACTTAAAGGTTGAGACTGAGTCTGCGTCTCTCACATGGGTAGGCAGACCATTCCATAAAAATGGAGCTCTATAGGAGAAAGCCCTACCTCCAGCCGTTTGCTTAGAAATTCTAGGGACAATTAGGAGGCCTGCGTCTTGTGACCGTAGCGTACGTGTAGGTATGTACGGCAGGACCAAATAAGAAAGATAGGTAGGAGCAAGCCCATGTAATGCTTTGTAGGTTAGCAGTAAAACCTTGAAATCAGCCCTTGCCTTAACAGGAAGCCAGTGTAGGGAGGCTAGCACTGGAGTAATATGATCAAATTTTTTGGTTCTAGTCAGGATTCTAGCAGCCGTATTTAGCACTAACTGAAGTTTGTTTAGTGCTTTATCCGGGTAGCCGGAAAGTAGAGCATTGCAGTAGTCGAGCCTAGAAGTAACAAAAGCATGGATTAATTTTTCTGCGTCATTTTTGGACAGCAAGTTTCTGCATAGTGTCTCACACTGACTTTACTGTAATATTCTACACCATAGTGTCTCACACTGACTTTACTGTAATATTCTACACCATAGTGTCTCACACTGACTTTACTGTAATATTTAACACCATAGTTTCTCACACTGACTTTACAGTAATATTCAACACCATAGTGTCTCACACTGACTTTACTGTGATATTTAACACCATACTGTCCCACACTGACTTTACTGTAATATTCTACACCATAGTGTTTCACACTGACTTTACTGTAATATTCAACATCATAGTGTTTCACACTGACTTTACAGTAATATTTAACACCATACTGTCCTCACACTGACTTTACTGTAATATTCTACACCATATTGTCTCACACTGACTTTACTGTAATATTCAACACCATAGTGTTTCACACTGACTTTACTGTAATATTTAACACCATACTGTCCTCACACTGTCTTTACTGTAATATTCTACACCATAGTGTTTTCACACTGACTTTACTTATCACGTCCTGACCAGTAATAGGGGTTATTTGTTATTATCGTTTGGTCAGGATGTGGCAGGGGGTATTTGTTTTATATGTTTTTGAGTGTGTGTTTATGTAGAGGGGCGTTTTATTTATGTTTCCGGGGTTTTTGGTTTAGTTCTATGTTGTACAATTCTATGTCTGTTTCTAGGGTGTTTATTTCTATGTTTAGTATTTGGGATTGGGGCCTTTAATTGGAGGCAGCTGGTTATCGTTGCCTCTGATTGAAGGTCCTATAATTAGGAGTTTGTTTGTTTTGGGGATTGTGGGAGATTGTTCTTTGTATTGCTGTGTGAGCCTACAAGACTGTTTGTCGTCCGTTCGTCGTTTTCTTGTTTTGTTTCGTGTTTAATAAAATTGAGCATTCATATACCCGCTGCGCCTTGGTCCAATTCATACGACGGCCGTGACATTACTGTAATAATCTACACCATAGTGTCATCACACTGACTTTACTGTAATAATCTACACCATAGTGTCTCACACTGCCTTTACAGTAATATTCTAGACCATAGTGTCTCACACTGCCTTTACAGTAATATTCTAGACCATAGTCTCACACTGCCTTTACAGTAATATTCTAGACCATAGTGTCTCACACTGACTTTACAGTAATATTCTAGACCATAGTGTCTCACACTGCCTTTACAGTAATATTCTAGACCATAGTGTCTCACACTGCCTTTACAGTAATATTCTAGACCATAGTGTCTCACACTGCCTTTACAGTAATATTCTAGACCATAGTGTCTCACACTGACTTTACAGTAATATTGTAGACCATAGTGTTTTCACACTGACTTTACTGTAATAATCTACACCATAGTGTCTCACACTGCTTTTAATGTAATATTTAACACCTTAAAATGCTGCTGGTTAATTTCTGTAAAACTTAAAAATACTAATTTAAATGTAAACGATGAACATACTTGGTGATGACATCTGTATTCAGAAGAACTGTTGTCTTCCCTCCTTGGTGATGACATCTGTATTCAGACAGAACTGTTGTCTTCCCTCCTTGGTGATGACATCTGTATTCAGACAGAACTGTTGTCTTCCCTCCTTGGTGATGACATCTGTATTCAGACAGAACTGTTGTCTTCCCTCCTTGGGGATGACATCTGTATTCAGACAGAACTGTTGTCTTCCCTCCTTGGTGATGACATCTGTATTCAGACAGAACTGTTGTCTTCCCTCCTTGGTGATGACATCTGTATTCAGACAGAACTGTTGTCTTCCCTCCTTGGGGATGCCATCTGTATTCAGACAGAACTGTTGTCTTCCCTCCTTGGGGATGACATCTGTATTCAGACAGAACTGTTGTCTTCCCTCCTTGGGGATGACATCTGTATTCAGACAGCACTGTTGTCTTCCCTCCTTGGTGATGATATCTGTATTCAGACAGAACTGTTGTCTTCCCTCCTTGGGGATGACATCTGTATTCAGACAGAACTGTTGTCTTCCCTCCTTGGGGATGCCATCTGTATTCAGAAGAACTGTTGTCTTCCCTCCTTGGGGATGCCATCTGTATTCAGAAGAACTGTTGTCTTCCCTCTTTGGTGATGACATCTGTATTCAGACAGAACTGTTGTCTTCCCTCCTTGGGGATGAGATCTGTATTCAGACAGAACTGTTGTCTTCCCTCCTTGGGGATGACATCTGTATTCAGACAGAACTGTTGTCTTCCCTCCTTGGTGATGACATCTGTATTCAGACAGAACTGTTGTCTTCCCTCCTTGGTGATGACATCTGTATTCAGACAGAACTGTTGTCTTCCCTCCTTGGTGATGACATCTGTATTCAGACAGAACTGTTGTCTTCCCTCCTTGGTGATGACATCTGTATTCAGACAGAACTGTTGTCTTCCCTCCTTGGTGATGACATCTGTATTCAGACAGAACTGTTGTCTTCCCTCCTTGGTGATGACATCTGTATTCAGACAGAACTGTTGTCTTCCCTCCTTGGTGATGACATCTGTATTCAGACAGAACTGTTGTCTTCCCTCCTTGGTGATGACATCTGTATTCAGACAGCACTGTTGTCTTCCCTCCTTGGTGATGACATCTGTTTTCAGACAGAACTGTTGTCTTCCCTCCTTGGGGATGACATCTGTATTCAGACAGAACTGTTGTCTTCCCTCCTTGGTGATGACATCTGTATTCAGACAGAACTGTTGTCTTCCCTCCTTGGGGATGACATCTGTATTCAGACAGAACTGTTGTCTTCCCTCCTTGATGATGACATCTGTATTCAGACAGAACTGTTGTCTTCCCTCCTTGGTGATGACATCTGTATTCAGACAGAACTGTTGTCTTCCCTCCTTGGGGATGACATCTGTATTCAGACAGAATTGTTGTCTTCCCTCCTTGGTGATGACATCTGTATTCAGACAGAACTGTTGTCTTCCCTCCTTGGTGATGACATCTGTATTCAGACAGAACTGTTGTCTTCCCTCCTTGGGGATGACATCTGTATTCAGACAGAACTGTTGTCTTCCCTCCTTGGGGATGACATCTGTATTCAGACAGAACTGTTGTCTTCCCTCCTTGGTGATGACATCTGTATTCAGACAGCACTGTTGTCTTCCCTCCTTGATGATGACATCTGTATTCAGACAGAACTGTTGTCTTCCCTCCTTGGTGATGACATCTGTATTCAGACAGAACTGTTGTCTTCCCTCCTTGGTGATGACATCTGTATTCAGACAGAACTGTTGTCTTCCCTCCTTGGTGATGACATCTGTATTCAGACAGAACTGTTGTCTTCCCTCCTTGGTGATGACATCTGTATTCAGACAGAACTGTTGTCTTCCCTCCTTGGTGATGACATCTGTATTCAGACAGAACTGTTGTCTTCCCTCCTTGGTGATGACATCTGTATTCAGACAGAACTGTTGTCTTCCCTCCTTGGGGATGCCATCTGTATTCAGACAGAACTGTTGTCTTCCCTCCTTGGTGATGACATCTGTATTCAGACAGAACTGTTGTCTTCCCTCCTTGGGGGATGACATCTGTATTCAGACAGAATTGTTGTCTTCCCTCCTTGGTGATGACATCTGTATTCAGACAGAACTGTTGTCTTCCCTCCTTGGTGATGACATCTGTATTCAGACAGAACTGTTGTCTTCCCTCCTTGGTGATGACATCTGTATTCAGACAGAACTGTTGTCTTCCCTCCTTGGTGATGACATCTGTATTCAGACAGAACTGTTGTCTTCCCTCCTTGGGGGATGACATCTGTATTCAGACAGAACTGTTGTCTTCCCTCCTTGGTGATGACATCTGTATTCAGACAGAACTGTTGTCTTCCCTCCTTGGTGATGACATCTGTATTCAGACAGAACTGTTGTCTTCCCTCCTTGGTGATGACATCTGTATTCAGACATAACTGTTGTCTTCCCTCCTTGGGGATGACATCTGTATTCAGACAGAACTGTTGTCTTCCCTCCTTGGGGGATGACATCTGTATTCAGACAGAACTGTTGTCTTCCCTCCTTGGGGATGACATCTGTATTCAGACAGAACTGTTGTCTTCCCTCCTTGGTGATGACATCTGTATTCAGACAGAACTGTTGTCTTCCCTCCTTGGTGATGACATCTGTATTCAGACAGAACTGTTGTCTTCCCTCCTTGGTGATGACATCTGTATTCAGACAGAACTGTTGTCTTCCCTCCTTGGGGGATGACATCTGTATTCAGACAGAACTGTTGTCTTCCCTCCTTGGGGATGACATCTGTATTCAGACAGAACTGTTGTCTTCCCTCCTTGGGGGATGACATCTGTATTCAGACAGAACTGTTGTCTTCCCTCCTTGGTGATGACATCTGTATTCAGACAGAACTGTTGTCTTCCCTCCTTGGGGGATGACATCTGTATTCAGACAGAACTGTTGTCTTCCCTCCTTGGTGATGACATCTGTATTCAGACAGAACTGTTGTCTTCCCTCCTTGGTGATGACATCTGTATTCAGACAGAACTGTTGTCTTCCCTCCTTGGTGATGACATCTGTATTCAGACAGAACTGTTGTCTTCCCTCCTTGGGGGATGACATCTGTATTCAGACAGAACTGTTGTCTTCCCTCCTTGGGGATGACATCTGTATTCAGACAGAACTGTTGTCTTCCCTCCTTGGGGGATGACATCTGTATTCAGACAGAACTGTTGTCTTCCCTCCTTGGTGATGACATCTGTATTCAGACAGAACTGTTATCTTCCCTCCTTGGGGGATGACATCTGTATTCAGACAGAACTGTTGTCTTCCCTCCTTGGTGATGACATCTGTATTCAGACAGAACTGTTGTCTTCCCTCCTTGGGGATGACATCTGTATTCAGACAGAACTGTTGTCTTCCCTCCTTGGGGATGACATCTGTATTCAGACAGAACTGTTGTCTTCCCTCCTTGGGGGATTACATCTGTATTCAGACAGAACTGTTGTCTTCCCTCCTTGGTGATGACATCTGTATTCAGACAGAACTGTTGTTTTCCCTCCTTGGTGATGACATCTGTATTCAGACAGAACTGTTGTCTTCCCTCCTTGGGGATGACATCTGTATTCAGACAGAACTGTTGTTTTCCCTCCTTGGTGATGACATCTGTATTCAGACAGAACTGTTGTCTTCCCTCCTTGATGATGACATCTGTATTCAGACAGAACTGTTGTCTTCCCTCCTTGGTGATGACATCTGTATTCAGACAGAACTGTTGTCTTCCCTCCTTGGTGATGACATCTGTATTCAGACAGAACTGTTGTCTTCCCTCCTTGGTGATGACATCTGTATTCAGACAGAACTGTTGTCTTCCCTCCTTGGTGATGACATCTGTATTCAGACAGAACTGTTGTCTTCCCTCCTTGGTGATGACATCTGTATTCAGACAGAACTGTTGTCTTCCCTCCTTGGTGATGACATCTGTATTCAGACAGAACTGTTGTCTTCCCTCCTTGGTGATGACATCTGTATTCAGACAGAACTGTTGTCTTCCCTCCTTGGTGATGACATCTGTATTCCGACAGAACTGTTGTCTTCCCTCCTTGGGGATGACATCTGTATTCAGACAGAACTGTTGTCTTCCCTCCTTGGGGATGACATCTGTATTCAGACAGAACTGTTGTCTTCCCTCCTTGGTGATGACATCTGTATTCAGACAGAACTGTTGTCTTCCCTCCTTGGTGATGACATCTGTATTCAGACAGAACTGTTGTCTTCCCTCCTTGGTGATGACATCTGTATTCAGACAGAACTGTTGTCTTCCCTCCTTGGTGATGACATCTGTATTCAGACAGAACTGTTGTCTTCCCTCCTTGGTGATGACATCTGTATTCAGACAGAACTGTTGTCTTCCCTCCTTGGTGATGACATCTGTATTCAGACAGAACTGTTGTCTTCCCTCCTTGGGGGATGACATCTGTATTCAGACAGAACTGTTGTCTTCCCTCCTTGGTGATGACATCTGTATTCAGACAGAACTGTTGTCTTCCCTCCTTGGGGGATTACATCTGTATTCAGACAGAACTGTTGTCTTCCCTCCTTGGTGATGACATCTGTATTCAGACAGAACTGTTGTCTTCCCTCCTTGGTGATGACATCTGTATTCAGACAGAACTGTTGTCTTCCCTCCTTGGTGATGACATCTGTATTCAGACAGAACTGTTGTCTTCCCTCCTTGGGGGATGACATCTGTATTCAGACAGAACTGTTGTCTTCCCTCCTTGGTGATGACATCTGTATTCAGACAGAACTGTTGTCTTCCCTCCTTGGTGATGACATCTGTATTCAGACAGAACTGTTGTCTTCCCTCCTTGGGGGATGACATCTGTATTCAGACAGAACTGTTGTCTTCCCTCCTTGGTGATGACATCTGTATTCAGACAGAACTGTTGTCTTCCCTCCTTGGTGATGACATCTGTATTCAGACAGAACTGTTGTCTTCCCTCCTTGGTGATGACATCTGTATTCAGACAGAACTGTTGTCTTCCCTCCTTGGGGGATGACATCTGTATTCAGACAGAACTGTTGTCTTCCCTCCTTGGGGATGACATCTGTATTCAGACAGAACTGTTGTCTTCCCTCCTTGGGGGATGACATCTGTATTCAGACAGAACTGTTGTCTTCCCTCCTTGGTGATGACATCTGTATTCAGACAGAACTGTTGTCTTCCCTCCTTGGGGGATGACATCTGTATTCAGACAGAACTGTTGTCTTCCCTCCTTGGTGATGACATCTGTATTCAGACAGAACTGTTGTCTTCCCTCCTTGGGGATGACATCTGTATTCAGACAGAACTGTTGTCTTCCCTCCTTGGGGATGACATCTGTATTCAGACAGAACTGTTGTCTTCCCTCCTTGGGGGATTACATCTGTATTCAGACAGAACTGTTGTCTTCCCTCCTTGGTGATGACATCTGTATTCAGACAGAACTGTTGTTTTCCCTCCTTGGTGATGACATCTGTATTCAGACAGAACTGTTGTCTTCCCTCCTTGGGGATGACATCTGTATTCAGACAGAACTGTTGTTTTCCCTCCTTGGTGATGACATCTGTATTCAGACAGAACTGTTGTCTTCCCTCCTTGATGATGACATCTGTATTCAGACAGAACTGTTGTCTTCCCTCCTTGGTGATGACATCTGTATTCAGACAGAACTGTTGTCTTCCCTCCTTGGTGATGACATCTGTATTCAGACAGAACTGTTGTCTTCCCTCCTTGGTGATGACATCTGTATTCAGACAGAACTGTTGTCTTCCCTCCTTGGTGATGACATCTGTATTCAGACAGAACTGTTGTCTTCCCTCCTTGGTGATGACATCTGTATTCAGACAGAACTGTTGTCTTCCCTCCTTGGTGATGACATCTGTATTCAGACAGAAACTGTTGTCTTCCCTCCTTGGTGATGACATCTGTATTCAGACAGAACTGTTGTCTTCCCTCCTTGGTGATGACATCTGTATTCCGACAGAACTGTTGTCTTCCCTCCTTGGGGATGACATCTGTATTCAGACAGAACTGTTGTCTTCCCTCCTTGGGGATGACATCTGTATTCAGACAGAACTGTTGTCTTCCCTCCTTGGTGATGACATCTGTATTCAGACAGAACTGTTGTCTTCCCTCCTTGGTGATGACATCTGTATTCAGACAGAACTGTTGTCTTCCCTCCTTGGTGATGACATCTGTATTCAGACAGAACTGTTGTCTTCCCTCCTTGGTGATGACATCTGTATTCAGACAGAACTGTTGTCTTCCCTCCTTGGTGATGACATCTGTATTCAGACAGAACTGTTGTCTTCCCTCCTTGGTGATGACATCTGTATTCAGACAGAACTGTTGTCTTCCCTCCTTGGTGATGACATCTGTATTCAGACAGAACTGTTGTCTTCCCTCCTTGGTGATGACATCTGTATTCAGACAGAACTGTTGTCTTCCCTCCTTGGGGGATGACATCTGTATTCAGACAGAACTGTTGTCTTCCCTCCTTGGTGATGACATCTGTATTCAGACAGAACTGTTGTCTTCCCTCCTTGGGGGATGACATCTGTATTCAGACAGAACTGTTGTCTTCCCTCCTTGGGGGATGACATCTGTATTCAGACAGAACTGTTGTCTTCCCTCCTTGGTGATGACATCTGTATTCAGACAGAACTGTTGTCTTCCCTCCTTGATGATGACATCTGTATTCAGACAGAACTGTTGTCTTCCCTCCTTGATGATGACATCTGTATTCAGACAGAACTGTTGTCTTCCCTCCTTGGTGATGTCATCTGTATTCAGACAGAACTGTTGTCTTCCCTCCTTGGGGATGACATCTGTATTGAGACAGAACTGTTGTCTTCCCTCCTTGGTGATGACATCTGTATTCAGACAGAACTGTTGTCTTCCCTCCTTGGTGATGACATCTGTATTCAGACAGAACTGTTGTCTTCCCTCCTTGGGGATGACATCTGTATTCAGACAGAACTGTTGTCTTCCCTCCTTGGTGATGACATCTGTATTCAGACAGAACTGTTGTCTTCCCTCCTTGGTGATGACATCTGTATTCAGACAGAACTGTTGTCTTCCCTCCTTGGTGATGACATCTGTATTCAGACAGAACTGTTGTCTTCCCTCCTTGGTGATGACATCTGTATTCAGACAGAACTGTTGTCTTCCCTCCTTGGTGATGACATCTGTATTCAGACAGAACTGTTGTCTTCCCTCCTTGGTGATGACATCTGTATTCAGACAGCACTGTTGTCTTCCCTCCTTGGTGATGACATCTGTATTCAGACAGCACTGTTGTCTTCCCTCCTTGGTGATGACATCTGTATTCAGACAGAACTGTTGTCTTCCCTCCTTGGGGGATGACATCTGTATTCAGACAGAACTGTTGTCTTCCCTCCTTGGTGATGACATCTGTATTCAGACAGAACTGTTGTCTTCCCTCCTTGGGGGATGACATCTGTATTCAGACAGAACTGTTGTCTTCCCTCCTTGGTGATGACATCTGTATTCAGACAGAACTGTTGTCTTCCCTCCTTGGTGATGACATCTGTATTCAGACAGAACTGTTGTCTTCCCTCCTTGGTGATGACATCTGTATTCAGACAGAACTGTTGTCTTCCCTCCTTGGGGGATGACATCTGTATTCAGACAGAACTGTTGTCTTCCCTCCTTGGTGATGACATCTGTATTCAGACAGAACTGTTGTCTTCCCTCCTTGGTGATGACATCTGTATTCAGACAGAACTGTTGTCTTCCCTCCTTGGTGATGACATCTGTATTCAGACAGAACTGTTGTCTTCCCTCCTTGGGGGATGACATCTGTATTCAGACAGAACTGTTGTCTTCCCTCCTTGGGGATGACATCTGTATTCAGACAGAACTGTTGTCTTCCCTCCTTGGGGGATGACATCTGTATTCAGACAGAACTGTTGTCTTCCCTCCTTGGTGATGACATCTGTATTCAGACAGAACTGTTGTCTTCCCTCCTTGGGGGATGACATCTGTATTCAGACAGAACTGTTATCTTCCCTCCTTGGTGATGACATCTGTATTCAGACAGAACTGTTGTCTTCCCTCCTTGGGGATGACATCTGTATTCAGACAGAACTGTTGTCTTCCCTCCTTGGGGATGACATCTGTATTCAGACAGAACTGTTGTCTTCCCTCCTTGGGGGATGACATCTGTATTCAGACAGAACTGTTGTCTTCCCTCCTTGGTGATGACATCTGTATTCAGACAGAACTGTTGTTTTCCCTCCTTGGTGATGATATCTGTATTCAGACAGAACTGTTGTCTTCCCTCCTTGGGGATGACATCTGTATTCAGACAGAACTGTTGTTTTCCCTCCTTGGTGATGACATCTGTATTCAGACAGAACTGTTGTCTTCCCTCCTTGATGATGACATCTGTATTCAGACAGAACTGTTGTCTTCCCTCCTTGGTGATGACATCTGTATTCAGACAGAACTGTTGTCTTCCCTCCTTGGTGATGACATCTGTATTCAGACAGAACTGTTGTCTTCCCTCCATGGTGATGACATCTGTATTCAGACAGAACTGTTGTCTTCCCTCCTTGGTGATGACATCTGTATTCAGACAGAACTGTTGTCTTCCCTCCTTGGTGATGACATCTGTATTCAGACAGAACTGTTGTCTTCCCTCCTTGGTGATGACATCTGTATTCAGACAGAACTGTTGTCTTCCCTCCTTGGTGATGACATCTGTATTCAGACAGAACTGTTGTCTTCCCTCCTTGGTGATGACATCTGTATTCAGACAGAACTGTTGTCTTCCCTCCTTGGTGATGACATCTGTATTCAGACAGAACTGTTGTCTTCCCTCCTTGGTGATGACATCTGTATTCAGACAGAACTGTTGTCTTCCCTCCTTGGTGATGACATCTGTATTCCGACAGAACTGTTGTCTTCCCTCCTTGGGGATGACATCTGTATTCAGACAGAACTGTTGTCTTCCCTCCTTGGGGATGACATCTGTATTCAGACAGAACTGTTGTCTTCCCTCCTTGGTGATGACATCTGTATTCAGACAGAACTGTTGTCTTCCCTCCTTGGGGAATGACATCTGTATTCAGACAGAACTGTTGTCTTCCCTCCTTGGGGGATGACATCTGTATTCAGACAGAACTGTTGTCTTCCCTCCTTGGGGATGACATCTGTATTCAGACAGAACTGTTGTCTTCC
>NW_021822763.1:102773-125273 GCF_901001165.1 Salmo trutta | reverse complement strand
CTCTGCTAAGGGCAGTGTATTATCTTAGCCCAGGAGACTGTTAGCTCTGCTAAGGGCAGTGTGTTATCTTAGCCCAGGAGACTGTTAGCTCTGCTAAGGGCAGTGTATTATCTTAGCCCAGGAGGCTGTTAGCTCTGCTAAGAGTAGTGTATTATCTTAGCCCAGGAGACTGTTAGCTCTGCTAAGGGCAGTGTATTATCTTAGCCCAGGAGGCTGTTAGCTCTGCTAAGAGTAGTGTATTATCTTAGCCCAGGAGACTGTTAGCTCTGCTAAGGGCAGTGTATTATCTTAGCCCAGGAGACTGTTAGCTCTGCTAAGGGCAGTGTATTATCTTAGCCCATTAGGCTGTTTTCTCTGCTAAAGACAGTGTATTATCTTAGCCCAGGAGACTGTTAGCTCTGCTAAGGGCAGTGTGTTATCTTAGCCCAGGAGACTGTTAGCTCTGCTAAGGGCAGTGTATTATCTTAGCCCAGGAGGCTGTTAGCTCTGCTAAGAGTAGTGTATTATCTTAGCCCAGGAGACTGTTAGCTCTGCTAAGGGCAGTGTATTATCTTAGCCCAGGAGACTGTTAGCTCTGCTAAGGGCAGTGTATTATCTTAGCCCAGGAGGCTGTTAGCTCTGCTAAGGGCAGTGTATTATCTTAGCCCAGGAGGCTGTTAGCTCTGCTAAGGGCAGTGTATTATCTTAGCCCAGGAGACTGTTAGCTCTGCTAAGGGCAGTGTATTATCTTAGCCCAGAAGACTATTAGCTCTGCTAAGGGCAGTGTATTATCTTAGCCCAGGAGACTGTTAGCTCTGCTAAGGGCAGTGTATTATCTTAGCCCAGGAGACTGTTAGCTCTGCTAAGGGCAGTGTATTATCTTAGCCCAGGAGACTGTTAGCTCTGCTAAGGGCAGTGTATTATCTTAGCCCAGGAGGCTGTTAGCTCTGCTAAGGGCAGTGTACTATCTTAGCCCAGGAGGCTGTTAGCTCTGCTAAGGGCAGTGTATTATCTTAGCCCAGGAGGCTGTTAGCTCTGCCAAGGGCAGTGTATTATCTTAGCCCAGGAGACTGTTAGCTCTGCTAAGGGCAGTGTATTATCTTAGCCCAGGAGGCTGTTAGCTCTGCTAAGGGCAGTGTATTATCTTAGCCCAGGAGGCTGTTAGCTCTGCTAAGGGCAGTGTATTATCTTAGCCCAGGAGACTGTTAGCTCTGCTAAGGGCAGTGTGTTATCTTAGCCCAGGAGGCTGTTAGCTCTGCTAAGGGCAGTGTATTATCTTAGCCCAGGAGACTGTTAGCTCTGCTAAGGGCAGTGTATTATCTTAGCCCAGGAGGCTGTTAGCTCTGCTAAGGGCAGTGTATTATCTTAGCCCAGGAGGCTGTTAGCTCTGCTAAGGGCAGTGTATTATCTTAGCCCAGGAGACTGTTAGCTCTGCTAAGGGCAGTGTATTATCTTAGCCCAGGAGACTGTTAGCTCTGCTAAGGGCAGTGTATTATCTTAGCCCAGGAGACTGTTAGCTCTGCTAAGAGTAGTATGAAAGCAGAGGGAGTAGGGCTCGAGGGGTGAGGAGGTTGTGATTTTGAGGCCCCGCAATGTCCTGCTGGACTGGTCACTGGGTAGTCTGGATTCACAAGGTAGAATTAGAGTCAGAGTAGAACTCCAGGACTGAGGCTCGCCACAAAGATATGACTTATTTGGTGAGAAGACACACTCCAATTTGAGGAGATAAACCTGATTAGAGACACTGTGACTTTGTCCTAAGCCCGTGTTACTTAATATTACTTTGACCCTACAATGGAAGACATCTCTGTGGATGAACGTCTCTGTCCTTCTTCCATGCAGAGCCTCCTTTCCTCATCTGATTGAGTCTTCAGACACTGTGTGTGTGTGTGTGTGTGTGTGTGTGTGTGTCTGTTTTCAGCCACTTTACAACTGATGCATGGCAACATCAGACCGTCAGAAATTCAATATCCTCGTCCAGCTTGATATTCACCACTTGTCCCTGAAACAAACTCATTCCCTATCCTTCACTATTGTTAATGGAAAATGGACTTGTTTTGTCAAAACCTGAACCATGTGTAGGCCTTTCCTTTTGTACACACACACACACACATACACACACACACACACACACACACACACACACACACACACACACACACACACACACACACCACAAATTCAATCCCTTTAAGACAACTCCCTGAACAAAAAACTTGGCAATAGAAATTCTAAACAGTATATTTGACCTTTCAGCTTCCTTATCAAATCTAAAAATTCCAAGCAGACAACCTAAGAAAATTAATAACAATGACAAATGTTTTGATGAAGAATGCAAACACCTTAGAAATAAATTGAGAAACCTATCCAACCGAAAACAAAAAGATCTAGAAAAGCAGAAATACACAATGGGAAAAGATGAACAGCACATCAGAAATCAGCTCAATGTAATTGAAGAATCCATAGACTTTAACCATTTATGAGGATATTAAAACACACTAAACAAACAACAACATGAAGAGATATCTATCCAAAATGGAGACGTATGGTTAAACCACTTTCCAATCTATTTGGCCCGATACCTAAGAATAAACAGCAAAAACATATACATGATCAAATACAAATCTTCGAATCAACTATTAAAGACTACCAGAACCCACTGGATTCTCCAAATACATTGATTGAACTACAGGATAAAATACAAACCCTCCAACCCAAAAGGCCTGTGGCGTTGATGGTATCCTGAATGAAATAATAAAATATACAGACCACAAATTCCAATTGGATATACGTGAACTCTTTAACATCATCTTCAGCTCTGGCATCTTCTCCAATATTTGAAACAAAGGACTGATCAGCCCAATCCACAAAAGTGGAGACAAATTTGACCCCAATAAATACAGGGGGATATGCGTCAACAGCAACCTTGGGAAAATCCTCTGCATTATCATTAACAGCAGACTCGTACATTTCCTCAGTGAAAACAATGTACTGAGCAAATATCATATTGGCTTTTTACCAAACTACCGTACAACAGACCATGTATTCACCCTGCACACCCTAATTGACAAAGAAACAAACCGAAACAAAGGCAAAGTCTTCTCATGCTTTTTTGATTTCAACAAAGTGTTTGACTCAATTTGGTACGAGGGTCTACTATACAAATTGATGGAAAGTGGTGTTGGGAGAAAAACATACAACATTATAAAATCCATGTACACAAACAACAAGTGTGCAGTTAAAATTGTAAAAAAAAACACACATTTCTTTCCACAGGGCTGAGGGATGAGACAGGGATGCAGCTTAAGCCCCACCCTCTTCCAAATTATATATCAACAACTTGGCGAGGGCACTAGAACAGTCTGCAGCACCCGGCCTCACCCTACTAGACTCTGAAGTCAAATGTCTACTGTTTGCTGATGATCTGGTGCTTCTGTCCTCAACCAAGGAGGACCTACAGCAGCACATAGATCTTCTGCACAGATTCTCTCATACCTGGGACACTGACAGACCTGGGACCCTGACAGACCTGGGACCCTGACAGTAAATCTCAGTAAGACACACAAATAATGGTGTTTGAAGAAAAAGGTCCAGTTCCCAGGACCACAAATACAAATTCCATCTAGACACCGTTGCCCTAGGGCAGTGTTCCCCAAACACAAACACCTGGGTGCACGTTTTGGTTTCTGCTCTAGCACTACACCGCTGATTCAACTAATAAACTAATCATCCAGCTTCGATCATTTAAATCAGCTGTGTAGTTCTTGGGCAAAAAACAAAACACGAACCCCTTGTGGTCCGGAGGACTGAGTTTGGGAAACACTGCTCTAGAGCAAACAAAAAAACGATACATACCTCGACCTAAACATCAGCGCCACAGGTAACTTCCACAAAGCTGTGAACGAGCTGAGAGACAAGGCAAGAAGGACATTCTACGCCATCAAAAGGAACATATTATTTGATGACCAATTAGGATCTGGCTAAAAATACTTGAATCAATTATAGAACCCATTGCCCTTTATGGCTGTGAGGTCTGGGGTCCGCTCACCAACCTAGAACTAACAAAAGCTGGTCCTGAGACTCTGTTCACAAGCCCAAACAGACCCCACATAGAGCCCCAGGACAGTACCATCAACACAATTAGGCAACACGATTAGACCCAATGAAATAATGAGAAAACAAAAAGAGAATTACTTGACACATTGGAAAGAATTAACAAAAAAACAGAGCAAACTAGAATGCTATTTGGCCCTAAACAGAGAGTACACAGAAGCAGAATACTTGACCACTGTGACTGACCCAAACTTAAGGAAAGCTTCGACTATGTACAGACTCAGTGAGCATGGCCTTACAATTGAGAAAGGCAGCCTTAGGCAGAACTGGCTCTCAAGAGAAGACAGGCTATGTGCAACACTGCCCACAAAATGAGGTGGAAACTGAGCTGCACTTTCTAACCTCCTGCCAAATGTATGACCATATTATAGACTTATATTTCCCTCAGATTACACAGACCCAGAAAGAATTTAAAATCAAATCCAATGTTGATAAACTCCCATATCTACAGGGTGAAATACCACAGTGTGCCATCACAGCAGCAATATTTGTGACCTGTTGCTACAAGAAAAGGGCAACCAGTTAAGATCAACACAATTGTAAATACAACCCATATTTATGTTTATTTATTTTCCCTGGTTAGGTTCTAGTTATCAGAGTAAGAACTCGACACTATGAAAAGCTTAAACCAAGTTTATTCATCCCAAAGGATCGAACAGCTGAACCGATATATTCACACATGCACTGATATTTAACCCTTTCTCCTGTGCTGAGTCTCCTCCTACACATCTGAACAGCCAATGCATCTCTGTTGCTAGACACAACCTTAGTGATATCGGTTCTTCCTCACTTCATCTGACCTGACCTCTCACCCAAAAGTGCTCGCTCCTCCCCAACTCCCGGCGGTCATGGTGACGGGTACCAGACTGTGTCTCTTCTCCTCCCAGAGGATCCCTCCCTCAGGATCCCTGATGGCTAACAATAACATATTCTGACAGAATGTAAACTTTATACATTACCCTCTCTCCCTCAGTGACATGAATAAGTACATTTCGTGATTTCATAAGTCAAGAAATCCAAACCCATCACCCTTTTGTACTTTAACAATTTACACATCATTACAACACTGTATATAGACATAATATGACATCTGAACTGTCTCTGTCCCTCTGATGCATTTGCGAGTGTAATGTTTATTGTTCAGCTTTGATTGTTTATTTCACTTTTGTTCATTATCTATTTCACTTGGTTTGGCATTGTAAATATATGTTTCCAATAATGCACTTTGAATTGAATTAAATTGAGAGAGAGAGAGAGAGGCTGAAGAGACCTGAAGCCAGAGA
Source organism: Salmo trutta (assembly GCF_901001165.1). Lineage (NCBI taxonomy): Eukaryota > Metazoa > Chordata > Actinopteri > Salmoniformes > Salmonidae > Salmo > Salmo trutta. The sequence goes on along the minus strand of NW_021822763.1, from coordinate 119,898 downwards.
GACAGAAAGGGAAACTACGCCCTGCACACAACTGCTGAATTATTAAGTGTGTTTGTTGTCTGATTGACCTTCCACGTGCTCCAGGGGAGGAAACGTGTGTGTGTTCAGGGCGTAAAACAAAACCCACTCTAGCATTTGTCTTTTCCCACTATCTCTGCCTTTCCTGATAACTTCTTTACTAAGGCAAAATGTACCCACTATGACTGTGACATGTGGTTGTCCCACCTAGCTATCTGAATATAAATACTGTAAGTCTCTTTGGATAAGAGTGTTTGATAAATGACTCAATTGTATATGTAAAATGCATGTCTGTGATTCATCGCAAAGCCCAGATCTAGAAGTGGAAGCCTTAGCGTTATACCCAAGAAAACACAAGGCTGTAATCACTGCCAAAGACGCTTCAACAAACTATTGACTAAAGGTTTGAAATACGTGTGAATGTGTAATTTCAGATTAAAATAACATTTTAATTAGCAAACATTGCTACAAACTTGTTTTTGCTTTGTCGTTATGGGGTATTGTGATGTCATTATGGGGTATTGTGATGTCATTATGGGGTATTGTGATGTCATTATGGGGTATTGTGTGTAGATTGATGAGGGAAAATTAACAATTTAATCCATTTTAGAATAAGGCTGTAATGTAACAAAATGTGGAAAAAGTCAAAGGGTCTGAATACTTTCCGAAGGCACCGTAGGTGTGTAGGTGTGAAGCCAACCAAAAACCTTCATTCCTCCCCAGCACACACACACACACACACACACACACACGCACACACACCGATGCATTTGTCATTAACGTGAGATATATGTATGACTGTAAGGTAATACACATCATCAATATATCAACACATCATCAATACATCATCACATCATCACAAATCATCACACATCATCACACATCATCATCACACATCATCACATATCATCAATACATCATCACACATCATCACATCATCAATACATCAACACACATCATCACACATCATCACACATCATCACACATCATCACATCAACACATATCATCACATCATCAATACATCACATCATCACACATCACACATCATCATCACATCATCACACATCATCACATCATCACATCATCACACATCATCACATCATCAATACATCAACACACATCATCACACATCATCACACATCATCACACATCATCACATCATCACATCATCACATCATCACATCATCACATCATCACATCATCACATCATCACATCATCATCACATCATCACACATCATCATCATCACATCATCACATCATCACATCATCACATCATCATCACACATCATCACACATCATCACATCATCACACATCATCACACATCATCACACCATCATCATCACATCATCACACATCATCACATCATCACACATCATCACATCATCACACATCATCATCATCACACATCATCACATCATCACATCATCACACATCATCACACATCATCACACATCATCATCACATCATCACATCATCATCACACATCATCATCACATCATCACATCATCATCACATCATCACATCATCATCACATCATCACATCATCACACATCATCATCACATCATCACATCATCACACATCATCACACATCATCATCACATCATCACATCATCACATCATCACACATCATCACACATCATCATCACATCATCACACATCACATCATCATCACATCATCACATCATCACATCATCACATCATCACACATCATCACACATCATCACATCATCACACATCATCACATCATCACATCATCACATCATCACACATCATCATCACACATCATCATCACATCATCACATCATCACATCATCATCACACATCATCACATCATCACATCATCACATCATCATCACATCATCACATCATCACATCATCACACATCATCATCACACATCATCATCACATCATCACATCATCACATCATCACATCATCACATCATCACACATCATCACACATCATCACATCATCATCACATCATCATCACACATCATCATCATCACACATCATCACATCATCACATCATCACATCATCACACATCATCATCACATCATCACATCATCACATCATCACATCATCACACATCATCACATCATCACACATCATCACATCATCACATCATCACACCATCACACATCATCACATCATCACATCATCATCACATCATCAATACATCATCACACATCATCACATCATCACATCATCACACATCATCACATCATCACATCATCATCACATCATCACATCATCACATCATCACATCATCAATACATCATCACATCATCACATCATCACATCATCACATCATCACATCAACACATCATCACACATCATCAATACATCATCATATCATCACATCATCACATCATCACACATCATCACACATCATCACACATCATCACATCATCACATCATCACATCATCACATCAACACACATCATCACACATCATCACATCATCACATCATCACACCATCACACATCATCACATCATCACATCATCACACATCATCACATCATCACATCATCATCACATCATCACATCATCACACATCATCATCACATCATCATCATCACATCATCATCACATCATCACACATCATCACACATCATCACATCATCACATCATCATCACATCATCACACATCATCACATCATCACATCATCACCACATCATCACATCATCATCACACATCATCACACATCATCACACATCATCACATCATCACATCATCACATCATCATCATCACATCATCACATCATCACATCAACACATATTTACACAATACAGTACTAAAACTCAGTATACCCACACCAGCAATGTCATCACAACTCTACTCAGAACCTCCTAGAAGACAAATACAGTGAAATAACACACTGGTGCTTCTCATTCTTACAGTGACACAGAGCCTGTATAGGAACTGTTATTACAGCAACACAATAGCAGGTAAAGACTTGAAGAGCTCTCTCAATAACATTCTTTTCAACCACTTCTGTACAACATTGACTTCTCTGGCTGGTCCAGGAAGAGGCGTTTCCACAATGTGTGTGTGTGCGTGTGTGTGTGTGTGTGTGTGTGTGTGTGTGTGTGTGTGTGTGTGTGTGTGTGCGTGTGTGTGTGTGTGTGTGTGTGTAATTGATAGCCCCCAGAACCATATTATTCTGATGGTTTCATAAGAAAAGAGAGAGAATATAAGTATTTGGTTATGAAATTAAAACGAGGCGATGCAATATAGATGGTAGGTATTGACAACGGGAGATAATTGACCTTGTCTTGATATTGTGGATGTGAATTATACAGAGGTTGATTTAGATCTAGCTCCGATTTCCCAAGAACCTCTCTGCTAAGTCTACACCATGGTAAATGCCACCCTACTACCCGTATAGTAGTGCACTACTTTTGACATAGGGCCCTGGTTAAAAGTAGTGCACTATATAGGGAATAGGGTGCTATTTGGGACTCAGTACTGGCTGAACAGAAATGGCGTAACATGATATAAAGACTCTAAGGATATTGTCAGTAGCCATGAATCCATCCGTACGTTACTATATAGCATTAGCCCGTCTATTTTCTACGATACATAACTCCAAATGTAAATACCATGGTTGCGTCTCAAATGGCATTGGTTCTGGTCAAAAGTAGTGCACTATATACAGGGAAAGGAGGTGCCATTTTGGGACACTACCCATAACTGTTAGTCCTGTGGTCTGGAGACTGGTAAATAATGATGCAATAACGATGAAAAGACTGATATTGTCAATACCCCTGAAACCATCCATTAATTATTAGCATTAGCCTCGAGGTGTTGCCTTTCTGGACTCATGTAGTTACTATTAATGTTTTAGCATGTGGGATAGCAATAGTCTGAACGGATAGGCAACTGTAGTCTTAAAGCTAATCTTCTCACCATAGACATCCCATTATGCATTAGCATCGATGCTAACCGCTAACTATGAGGAGTTGCCATTCTGGACCTATGCAGTTCATATTATTCATGTTCAGCCTGTGGGAGGCAGCTGTAGCTTCAAAGCTAATCTTCTCACCATAGGCATCCCATTATGCTTTAGCATTGACGCTAAATATACCTGTGTCCCAAATGCCACCCTATTCCCAATATAGGGCACTAGTTTAGTCCAGAGCCCAGAGTCATTCGGGATGCATCCATACTATAGATCTATCAGTGGTGGTAAACCACACACCATGTCTCTATAGTGTCTGTAGGACCCATGACATCATCACACCATGTCTCTATAGTGTCTGTAGGACCCATGACATCATCACACCATGTCTCTATAGTGTCTGTAGGACCCATGACATCATCACACCATGTCTCTATAGTGTTTGTAGGACCCATGACATCATCACACCATGTCTCTATAGTGTCTGTAGGACCCATGACATCATCACACCATGTCTCTATAGTGTCTGTAGGACCCATGACATCATCACACCATGTCTCTATAGTGTCTGTAGGACCCATGACATCATCACACCATGTCTCTATTGTGTCTGTAGGACCCATGACATCATCACACCATGTCTCTATAGTGTCTGTAGGACCCATGACATCATCACACCATGTCTCTATAGTGTCTGTAGGACCCATGACATCATCACACCATGTCTCTATAGTGTATGTAGGACCCATGACATCATCACACCATGTCTCTATAGTGTCTGTAGGACCCATGACATCATCACACCATGTCTCTATAGTGTCTGTAGGACCCATGACATCATCACACCATGTCTCTATAGTGTCTGTAGGACCCATGACATCATCACACCATGTCTCTATAGTGTCTGTAGGACCCATGACATCATCACACCATGTCTCTATAGTGTCTGTAGGACCCATGACATCATCACACCATGTCTCTATAGTGTTTGTAGGACCCATGACATCATCACACCATGTCTCTATAGTGTCTGTAGGACCCATGACATCATCACACTATGTCTCTATAGTGTCTGTAGGACCCATGACATCATCACACCATGTCTCTATAGTGTCTGTAGGACCCATGACATCATCACACCATGTCTCTATAGTGTCTGTAGGACCCATGACATCATCACACCATGTCTCTATAGTGTCTGTAGGACCCATGACATCATCACACCATGTCTCTATAGTGTCTGTAGGACCCATTACATCATTACATTGTCTGTAGAGTTCCCTCCTTCAACAGACACTATCTCTCCATATAATTCACACGAGACAGTATCTGCTGTAAAAACAGTTTTCATTGTGTGGAGACCAGTGGTCTGTCCCCCCCCTCTCCCTGATACCAGAAACATTAACAGAAGCATTAACTCATGCTCTGCAATGCGGTATCACCCAAAGACGTGGTAAATCTCCCAGAGGCCCATCCTCAGTAGAACACACACAGACGAGCGTTCTAACAACCCCTTATTCTGTTGCAATAAAACCACCGTTTGATGCAATAAAAGTATTAGAACATAATCTTGCAATTTTGCTCTCACAGGCGTTCCCTCATTCAACAGACACTATCTCTCCATCCCTGCTGGGCGGCGTTCCCTCCTTCAACAGACACTATCTCTCCATCCCTGCTGGGCGGTGTTCCCTCCTTCAACAGACACTATCTCTCCATCCCTGCTGGGCGGCGTTCCCTCCTACAACAGACACTATCTCTCCATCCCTGCTGGGCGGCGTTCCCTCCTTCAACAGACACTATCTCTCCATCCCTGCTGGGCGGCGTTCCCTCCTTCAACAGACACTATCTCTCCATACCTGCTGGGCGGTGTTCCCTCCTTCAACAGACACTATCTCTCCATCCCTGCTGGGCGGCGTTCCCTCCTTCAACAGACACTATCTCTCCATCCCTGCTGGGCGGTGTTCCCTCCTCCAACAGACACTATCTCTCCATCCCTGCTGGGCGGCGTTCCCTCCTTCAACAGACACTATCTCTCCATCCCTGCTGGGCGGCGTTCCCCTCCTTCAACAGACAGTATCTCTCCATCCCTGCTGGGCGGCGTTCCCTCCTTCAACAGACACTATCTCTCCATCCCTGCTGGGCGGTGTTCCCTCCTTCAACAGACACTATCTCTCCATCCCTGCTGGGCGGCGTTCCCTCCTACAACAGACACTATCTCTCCATCCCTGCTGGGCGGCGTTCCCTCCTTCAACAGACAGTATCTCTCCATCCCTGCTGGGCGGCGTTCCCTCCTCCAACAGACACTATCTCTCCATCCCTGCTGGGCGGCGTTCCCTCCTTCAACAGACAGTATCTCTCCATCCCTGCTGGGCGGCGTTCCCTCCTTCAACAGACAGTATCTCTCCATCCCTGCTGGGCGGCGTTCCCTCCTTCAACAGACACTATCTCTCCATCCCTGCTGGGCGGCGTTCCCTCCTTCAACAGACACTATCTCTCCATCCCTGCTGGGCGGCGTTCCCTCCTTCAACAGACACTATCTCTCCATCCCTGCTGGGCGGCGTTCCCTCCTTCAACAGACACTATCTCTCCATCCCTGCTGGGCGGCGCTCCCTCCTTCAACAGACACTATCTCTCCATCCCTGCTGGGCGGCGTTCCCTCCTTCAACAGACACTATCTCTCCATCTCTGCTGGGCGGCGTTCCCTCCTTCAACAGACACTATCTCTCCATTCCCTCCTTCACATTAAAGGGGCAATCTGGGATTCAAACAACAACAAAGCGATCACGCCGCCACATCCATCTACAGATGGGACATACCAATCCCATATTGCCCCTTTAATCAGGTTGATATTAAGATAAGTGTTCTCATCTAATTATTTACCGCCAAACGAAACCACCAGAGACCCAGGAACTTTATCACAGCGGCTGCTGCTTCATTTAACATTCTTTCGTTTTCATTGAGAATTGTTCAATTGTCTTCACGACATAATTCAGCTCCAGCGCCTTTTTGAAATATTGAAGGTGACTCTTTCAATTGATGTGTGAATGGGATATATCTCTCGTAATGAAATATAGAAGAATTGGTGTGTCCTTTCTTGTCTGAACTTTTGTCTTCTCCTGCTTCTATTGAGGAAGGATAACTTTTGGTGGCGGGGGAGTAGGGAGGATGCGACAACGGAGGAGGAGGAGAAGGAAAGGAGAGAAAGAAGAAAGAGGGAGGAAAGGAGAGGGGAAGGAAAGAGAAGCAAGGGGGAGGAGAGGTAGAGAAGGTGGAGGGGAGGAATAGAGAGAGAAGAGAGAGGAGGAGAGGAGAGGTAGAGAGGGGGGAGGAATAGAGAGAGAAGAGAGAGGAGGAGAGGAGAGGTAGAGAGGGGGGAGGAATAGAGAGTGAAGAGAGAGGAGGAGAGGAGAGGTAGAGAGGGGGGAGGGGAGGAATAGAGAGAGAAGAGAGGGGGAGGAGAGAAAAGCAGAGAGAAGCAAGGGGGAGGAGAGGTAGAGAAGGTGGAGGGAGGGGAGAAATAGAGAGAGAAGAGAGAGGAGGAGAGGAGAGGTAGAGAGGGGGGAGGGGAGGAATAGAGAGAGAAGAGAGAGGAGGAGAGGAGAGGTAGAGAGGGGGGAGGGGAGGAATAGAGAGAGAAGAGAGAGGAGGAGAGGAGAGGTAGAGAGGGGGGGGGGATAGAGAGAGAAGAGAGGTGGGAGGAGAGGGAGAGAAGGGGAGGGGAGGAGAGGGATAGAAGTGGGAGGAGAGGACAGGGAGAGAAAAAGGAGAGGAGGAGAAGAGAGGAAAGCACAGGAGAGGGATCCAATGTTGCTTTCCCACACTGGAGTTGTGATATTGTCCTGCTCTGCACTAATGGTGAGACTGAATGTCAATTAGACCAAACAGAGGCCTTGCTAATGTAACCATCCATCCTTACTAAGTCATGAACACACACACACACACACACACACACACGCACACACACACGCACACGCACGCACACACACACACACACACACACACACACACACACACACACACACACACACACACACACACACACACGCACACACACACGCACACGCACGCACGCACACACATACACACACACACACACACACACAAACACACACACACACACACACACACACACACACACACACACACACACACACACACACACACACACATACACTCAGACACACACTTTTTTTCTGGTGGCAATGTGTAACCAATGTGTCAACCATCACCTAGGCAGCGGTGAAGACAATAGTTTTCATGTTATTCATGTATTCTGAAAACGTGATGGATGAATATGAACGCTGAATAAAGCTTGGCTGTTGAATTTCTCCTCACTTCCATCCTGGACGTGTTTTATTGTCAAACTGAACACGGCTCAAATAACACCCTATTCCCTATTTAGTGCTTAGACATCTCATCAAAAGTAGTGCACTACGTAGGGAATTAGGGTGCCACTTAAGACACAGCGCACTAATCTGCAGGTCCAGCTGTGTTACCGCAGTCCAAACACTCACCACCAGTCACGTCCCAGAACACTGGTAGATTTACATCTGAAACAGATGCTGCTGGGGGACACACAACGCCCCACTTTTCTTTACATCTTTCAAGTTCTTCCATACAAACACCTCAGACTGTTAGTTATTTACACCACGAAATGACAACAAATAAAGCGCGGACATTTAGTATAAATATTGGCATGCACATAAAAGGTAACTACCAATTTACATCAGTAGTAAATTAAGCAGAACAGGAATATTTCAGAAACGTGGGGTCTGTTTCTTAGTAAACATAATGAATCCTGCCAAATGTATCGTGGTTGATAAACATGCTGTTATGAAAGATATATCTCAGCGTTCATTTCCACCATCTTAGTGTAAACGTGCCATCTGCAGATATTTCAGGACACTCGTTGACCATGTGTTTGTGTAATCCTGTTACCGCGGCTTCCCTAAAAGACAAATGGAGAAGGAGCAGAGGATCTGCCAAGTTCTACAGACACACAAACCATTCAGTCATTCAGTGACGTAGCTCAAGCTAGCTAGGTATACCGTAGAAGATGGCAGAAACACATCTCTGTTAAACCTTCCTGTTGAGGAGTTCTATTTCACGGTGTCTTAGCAACGGAAGAGGGAAGGAGATCACAGTATGATATAGGCACGCGGAGAGCCCAGAGCCTCAAGCTACATCTACTATAGAGACAGTCTGCTGTCCCTCTACATACACTATAGAGACAGTCTGCTGTCCCTCTACATACACTATAGAGACAGTCTGCTGTCCCTCTACATACACTATAGAGACAGTCTGCTGTCCCTCTACATACACTATAGAGACAGTCTGCTGTCCCTCTACATACACTATAGAGACAGTCTGCTGTCCCCCCACATACACTATAGAGACAGTCTGCTGTCCCTCTACATACACGTATAGAGACAGGTCTGCTGTCCCTCTACATACACTATAGAGACAGTCTGCTGTCCCTCCACATACACTATAGAGACAGTCTGCTGTCCCCCCACATACACTATAGAGACAGTCTGCTGTCCCTCTACATACACTATAGAGACAGTCTGCTGTCCCTCTACATACACTATAGAGACAGTCTGCTGTTCCTCCACATACACTATAGAGACAGTCTGCTGTCCCTCAACATACACTATAGAGACAGTCTACTGTCCCTCTACATCTACTATAGAGACAGTCTGCTGTCCCTCTACATACACTATAGAGACAGTCTGCTGTCCCTCTACATACGCTATAGAGACAGTCTGCTGTCCCTCTACATACACTATAGAGACAGTCTGCTGTCCCTCTACATACACTATAGAGACAGTCTGCTGTCCCTCTACATACACTATAGAGACAGTCTGCTGTCCCTCTACATACACTATAGAGACAGTCTGCTGTCCCTCTACATACACTATAGAGACAGTCTGCTGTCCCTCTACATACACTATAGAGACAGTCTGCTGTCCCTCTACATACACTATAGAGACAGTCTGCTGTCCCTCTACATACACTATAGAGACAGTCTGCTGTCCCTCTACATACACTATAGAGATAGTCTGCTGTCCCTCTACATACACTATAGAGACAGTCTGCTGTCCCTCTACATACACTATAGAGACAGTCTGCTGTCCCTCCACATACACTATAGAGACAGTCTGCTGTCCCTCCACATACACTATAGAGACAGTCTGCTGTCCCTCTACATACACTATAGAGACAGTCTGCTGTCCCTCTACATACACTATAGAGACAGTCTGCTGCCCCTCTACATCTACTATAGAGACAGTCTGCTGTCCCTCCACATACACTATAGAGACAGTCTGCTGTCCCTCTACATACACTATAGAGACAGTCTGCTGTCCCTCTACATACACTATAGAGACAGTCTGCTGTCCCTCAACATACACTATAGAGACAGTCTGCTGTCCCTCCACATACACTATAGAGACAGTCTGCTGTCCCTCTACATACACTATTGAGACAGTCTGCTGTCCCTCTACATACACTATAGAGACAGTCTGCTGTCCCTCTACATACACTATAGAGACAGTCTGCTGTCCCTCTACATACACTATAGAGACAGTCTGCTGTCCCTTTACATACACTATAGAGACAGTCTGCTGTCCCTCTACATACACTATAGAGACAGTCTGCTGTCCCTCTACATACACTATAGAGACAGTCTGCTGTCCCTCTACATACACTATAGAGACAGTCTGCTGTCCCTCTACATACACTATAGAGACAGTCTGCTGTCCCCCCACATACACTATAGAGACAGTCTGCTGTCCCTCTACATACACTATAGAGACAGTCTGCTGTCCCTCTACATACACTATAGAGACAGTCTGCTGTCCCTCTACATACGCTATAGAGACAGTCTGCTGTCCCTCTACATACGCTATAGAGACAGTCTGCTGTCCCTCTACATACGCTATAGAGACAGTCTGCTGTCCCTCTACATACGCTATAGAGACAGTCTGCTGTCCCTCCACATACGCTATAGAGACAGTCTGCTGTCCCTCCACATACACTATAGAGACAGTCTGCTGTCCCTCTACATACACTATAGAGACAGTCTGCTGTCCCTCTACATACACTATAGAGAGTCTGCTGTCCCTCTACATACACTATAGAGACAGTCTGCTGTCCCTCTACATACACTACAGAGACAGTCTGCTGTCCCTCTACATACACTATAGAGACAGTCTGCTGTCCCTCTACATACACTATAGAGACAGTCTGCTGTCCCTCTACATACACTATAGAGACAGTCTGCTGTCCCTCAACATACACTATAGAGACAGTCTGCTGTCCCTCTACATACACTATAGAGACAGTCTGCTGTCCCTCTACATACACTATAGAGACAGTCTGCTGTCCCTCCACATACACTATAGAGACAGTCTGCTGTCCCTCTACATACACTATAGAGACAGTCTGCTGTCCCTCTACATACACTATAGAGACAGTCTGCTGTCCCCCCACATACACTATAGAGACAGTCTGCTGGTTCCCTACATACACTATAGAGACAGTCTGCTGTCCCTCTACATACACTATAGAGACAGTCTGCTGTCCCTCCACATACGCTATAGAGACAGTCTGCTGTCCCCCCACATACACTATAGAGACAGTCTGCTGTCCCTCTACATACGCTATAGAGACAGTCTGCTGTCCCTCTACATACACTATAGAGACAGTCTGCTGTCCCTCCACATACACTATAGAGACAGTCTGCTGTCCCTCTACATACACTATAGAGACAGTCTGCTGTCCCTCTACATACACTATAGAGACAGTCTGCTGTCCCTCTACATACACTATAGAGACAGTCTGCTGTCCCTCTACATACACTATAGAGACAGTCTGCTGTCCCTCTACATACACTATAGAGACAGTCTGCTGTCCCTCCACATACACTATAGAGACAGTCTGCTGTCCCTCTACATACACTATAGAGACAGTCTGCTGTCCCTCTACATACACTATAGAGACAGTCTGCTGTCCCTCTACATACACTATAGAGACAGTCTGCTGTCCCTCTACTATAGAGGAAGATATATATTACATGGTCTATTAGTATCCAACATGGAGACATCAGCTGGCATAAGGGAAGACATGATTCAAGAGAAGGCACGTCACTAAGATCATTGGTAAGTCTGTCGTTTTTACATCCATCAAACTGTTGTCATGGGAAATAGCAATATATTCTTATTCCTTACTAAGTAAAGGTGAAAAAGAATAATGAATGTTTTGACAGAGGAGACAGAATGAAGAACGGAGTAAGAACATATGAAGATCAGAGAGAATGTTCTGTCGGGGGGGGAATCTAATACCTTTCTTTCTGCTGAACGTCATTGAGAGGGCAGAGTAGCCTCTTCAACGTGATTAGTATGTAGCGTAGTCCTTAAGCTCCTGAGAATATACCTTCATGTATTACCAATCACTCCAATGCCTTGGCTAAGTGAACGCTATAGGCATGGGGCTGTGTAATGACCTGACTGAATGGTGAAGGACTTACATGTCGCAATGATATTATGGAGAAAGGTAATAGATGTGCCAGGGCCTTGAAACACATGAAAACCTGGGTCTGTGGCATCACTAGAGGGCCTTCAGTTATACGAAGTAGATTTATCCTCCTGAAACACATGAAAACCTGGGTCTGAGGCATCACTAGAGGGCCTTCAGTTATACGAAGTAGATTTATCCTCCTGAAACACATGAAAACCTGGGTCTGTGGCATCACTAGAGGGTCTTCAGTTATACGAAGTAGATTTATCCTCCTGAAACACATGAAAACCTGGGTCTGAGGCATCACTAGAGGGCCTTCAGTTATACGAAGTAGATTTATCCTCCTGAAACACATGAAAACCTGGGTCTGAGGCATCACTAGAGGGTCTTCAGTTATACGAAGTAGATTTATCCTCCTGAAACACGTGAAAACCTGGGTCTGAGGCATCACTAGAGGGTCTTTAGTTATACGAAGTAGATTTATCCTCCTGAAACACATGAAAACCTGGGTCTGAGGCATCACTAGAGGGTCTTTAGTTATACGAAGTAGATTTATCCTCCTGAAACACGTGAAAACCTGGGTCTGAGGCATCAGTCTCAGTAATACCTTCTTTTCCAAGGAGAACTCAGGAGAGATATGGCTTCAAAGTTGCAAAAGGACAAGTATCAGAGCAGCTCTAGTCAGTCTTCCAGTACGTTGAGTCTCCAAATGAAAACAGATAAAGGGCTTGAAGCTGGAGCAGAGGGTTCTGGGTAAAGACGATTGTCAAGCTACATTCTCCCTCAGAATTCTTGGTGACATTCCTCAGTGATTTATTTATATGAAGAACATGTGCTCTTCCACTCCTCCAGCAATGTGCTGAACAACCATTTATTTAGCCTCACTCTCTCTCTCTCTTTTTTCTCTTTATCTCACACTCTCTCTCCCTCTCTTTCTCTCCCCCTCTCTCTGCTCTCTCTCTCTCCACCTCCGCCTCCCTCTGTCTCCACCTTTGTCTCTCTCTCTCTCTCTCTCCACCTCTGTCTTTCTCTCCACCTCCATCTCTCTCTCTCTCCACCTTCATCTCTCTCTCTCTCTCCACCTTCATCTCTCTCTCTCTCTCCACCTTTGTCTCTCTCCACCTTTGTCTCGATCCACCTCCGTCTCTCTCTCTCCACCTCTGTCTCTCTCTTCTTCTCTCTCTCTTTCTCTTTCTCTCACACTCTCTCTTTCTCTTCCTCTCTCTGCTTTCTCCCCCACCTCCGTCTCTCTCTCTCTCTCTCTCTCTCTCTCTCTCTCTCTCTCTCTCACTCTCTCTCTCGTGAGGCCAAACCGACAGACATAAAAGTGAGTTATGAGCTCCCTCCCCTCCAGCTCACCATCCCCTGAGTGCACCTCAACACACACACACAGACCATCTCCTGAGTACACTTCAACTTACAGCGAATTGTTACAAAAATAAATATGCCCTTGGAAAAGAAAGACAGAGTGGAGAGAGGAGAGAAAGAATAGGTGGGCTGATGAAAACAACGTTCCCATTACTTGGCCCAATACAGGTCTATATCTGAATGGTGCAGAACTGTTTTAAGTCTGTTGAGATGGGAGTGAGGTTGGCAGAATGGCAAGGTTACAGGGTTTCTCAGTGCTGAAGGCAGGGATCTCCGAATACTTCCTGCTTACATCCTGATCTTGTTTAACGCAATGGCCTTTTCAATGGTTAATTAGACGTCTTGCCTTGGTCAAGAATACAACTTTTGTGTTGAAGTTAATTTCCTTATCAAGCAGAAAGGGCTGAAGGATGTTGTTTCTTATTGCAGAATCCCAAATGGAACCCTATGCCCTATTAAGAGAAGGGCCCATAGGGCTTTGGTTAAAAGTAGTGCACTATATAGGGAATCCTCTGTTAGGTCATCACCATCCTTCCAGAATGGTGGATACCTGCCACCTGGTACTGCTCTGGTACTGTGCATAAAAGGATTGGATGAACATTTAGCAGAGACTCGTAGCCCCTAGGTTTTACCTGTGGTTCATTACAGCCAGTTACCTCCGCTCTAAGCAATACTAAACGGAAGCATTATTCAAAATCTCCAATATTCAGAAAGTCAATATGAAACATTTGACTGTGTTTTTTTTTTCTTTTTCTTTATTAATCACAGTTTCAGTCAACTTTAAAGTGTGTTTTTCCCCCCATTCAAAATCCAAATATTCATAATGATGTCTTAGGGGCATAGGGGATGAATAAAATCAATTTTCCGTTCTCACATCAAGCCATGACTTATGACACGTCATGCCTGAGCAAAACAATGGAGGAAGTGAAAGATGGAGAAATCCACAGAATTCCTCGCATGTCAATTGAAAAGTTTTCTCATTGTAAGTTAAGAAAATCAATCTCTTCCTAATGTATCCTTGATTTTTGACTCACATAGAACTGTAGAACCGTAACGGACATGCAGGGTCTACTGATACCCTCCAATACATGCAGGGTCTACTGATACCCTCCAATACATGCAGGGTCTACTGATACCCTCCAATACATGCAGGGTCTACTGATACCCTCCAATACATGCAGGGTCTACTGATACCCTCCAATACATGCAGGGTCTACTGATACCCTCCAATACATGCAGGGTCTACTGATACCCTCCAATACATGCAGGGTCTACTGATTGAAGTATTTGTGAAGTCTGTAATAAACTACGTTAATACAATTTATACTAAAAAATTATTAAAAGTTATGTAGCCTTGTCAGAGACAGAACGGCCAATAAGGCAGCAGGTTATCGTTCGTCATGTCTTGTCCTGGAGACAGAACTGAGCGATTTACCCTTAGATAGGCAGGTTAGCGTTTTTTCATGATGAATCTTGTTGTAGAGGCAGCTCTGCAGAATGGTAACTAACAGTCATAAAATCTGATATAAAAACTAACCCTAACCACACTGCTAACCTTAATTCCTAATCCTAAATTAAGACCAAAAAGCAAACGTTTTTTTACATTAATTTTTCAAATACAGCCATTTGCAGCTGGCCTATTTAAAAGGACAAGACAAGTAACAATAAACAGCAACCTGCCTTAGATAGGCCAGAGTCAACATTGGCTTGTGGCAGAGCCTGGGGACCAGAGTTACGAAGGTCTCAGGGTACAGAAGCTCAGTGAGGCAGATTAAACACTTCAAACTTAGGCATTATTACATCAGTCACCAACAAAAATGCTTAAGGAACCTAAAGTATAACGCCAGTAACAAGTTTATCTTAACCTCAAAGTCTTTCAACCCAAACCTGCCTGCTGCTGTCTCCAGTCTATCAGCCCCAACCTGCCTGCTGCTGTCTCCAGTCTATCAGCCCCATCCTGCCTGCTGCTGTCTCCAGTCTATCAGCCCCAACATGCCTGCTGCTGTCTCCAGTCTATCAGCCCCAACCTGCCTGCTGCTGTCTCCAGTCTATCAGCCCCATCCTGCCTGCTGCTGTCTCCAGTCTATCAGCCCCAACATGCCTGCACTGTCTCCAGTCTATCAGCCCCAACCTGCCTGCTGCTGTCTCCAGTCTATCAGCCCCAACCTGCCTGCTGCTGTCTCCAGTCTATCAGCCCCATCCTGCCTGCTGCTGTCTCCATTCTATCAGCCCCATCCTGCCTGCTGCTGTCTCCAGTCTATCAGCCCCATCCTGCCTGCTGCTGTCTCCAGTCTATCAGCCCCAACCTGCCTGCTGCTGTCTCCAGTCTATCAGCCCCAACCTGCCTGCTGCTGTCTCCAGTCTATCAGCCCCATCCTGCCTGCTGCTGTCTCCAGTCTATCAGCCCCATCCTGCCTGCTGCTGCTGTCTCCAGTCTTTCAGCCCCAACCTGCCTGCTGCTGTCCCCAGACTATCAGCACCATCCTGCCTGCTGCTGTCCCAAGACTATCAGCCCCAACCTGCCTGCTGCTGTCTCCAGTCTATCAGCCCCAACCTGCCTGCTGCTGCCTCCAGTCTATCAGCCCCAACCTGCCTGCTGCTGTCCCCAGACTATCAGCCCCATCCTGCCTGCTGCTGTCTCCAGTCTATCAGCCCCATCCTGCCTGCTGCTGTCTCCATTCTATCAGCCCCAACCTGCCTGCTGCTGTCTTCTTTCGGCCCCAACCTGCCTGCTGCTGTCTCCAGTCTTTCAGCCCAATCCTGCCTGCTGCTGTCTCCAGTCTATCAGCTCCAACCTGCATGATGCTGTCTCCAGTCTATCAGCCCCATCCTGCCTGCTGCTCTCTCCAGTCTATCAGACCCATCCTGCCTGCTGCTGTCTTCAGTCTATCAGCCCCATCCTGCCTGCTGCTGTCTCCAGTCTTTCAGCCCCATCCTGCCTGTTGCTGCCTCCAGTCTATCAGCCCCAACCTGCCTGCTGCTGTCTCCAGTCTATCAGACCCCATCCTGCCTGCTGCTGTCTCCAGTCTATCAGCCCCATCCTGCCTGCTGCTGTCTCCAGTCTATCAGCCCCAACCTGCCTGCTGCTGTCTCCAGTCTATCAGCCCCAACCTGCCTGCTGCTGTCTCCAGTCTATCAGCCCCATCCTGCCTGCTGCTGTCTCCAGTCTATCAGCCCCATCCTGCCTGCTGCTGTCTCCAGTCTATCAGCCCCATCCTGCCTGCTGCTGTCCTCCAGTCTATCAGCCCATCCTGCCTGCTGCTGTCTCCAGTTCTGACTCTTTTCTTGAACAGGCTGCCGAGCTGTGAAGAGA